>NC_137678.1:47003591-47011091 GCF_963989245.1 Nansenia antarctica
GAGGGACAGACCAGAATGAAACCAACAGAACTGCATATCACCCTTAGATATGCTAAAAAGCCAGGGCCTGACCCGCCCTATCAAGCCCTATTCGATAGAATGGGGCCACAGAGAACAGTTCTTAGCTACCTCTACCAAGACGAGCTAGGAAACGCAGCAGTTTCAACCTCGCTAACCCCAGAGGCAACGAAACTGCTGGGCTCGACTCAGTATCCCCACCTCTCACTTGCTATTGGTCCAGGTACCGAGTGGAAGCAGCTGGGTAGTTTCACTCGGCAGGTAGCAAGCATATGTCAGGGGTGGGAAGACATGAGTGAGAAACCGGGCTGGCAGCGATACCAAAATATAGAACGAAAAAGCCTAGCATGGGTTACAACAATGACACCACACACGAATTTGGACGAATGACAAATAATACTATTAAGTGCAGAGGCTGAGAACGCACTTAAAGTGATTCCAGATAGCCTCTGGTCCAAAGGAAAGACCGATGTGGGATTAATTTTTAAAGTAAAACCAGTACGGGTCAAAGCCAAATCAACTTATCGACCCAATGTCAGACAATACCCATTAAAAGACGACGCCCGCATAGGTATCAAACCAGTTATACAGGACATGATAAAAGCAGGCATTCTTAGGGAATGCCCCGACGCAGAATGCAATACACCAATATTTCCTGTAAAAAAGGCAGACCAAACGTCATGGAGAATGGTGCAGGATCTCCGAGCTGTAAACCAAGCCACACAGGGCGCGGCTGCAGTCGTAGCAGATCCTCACATTCTACTAAACAGTTTATTTGCAGGACAAACATACTTCTCTGTTATAGACCTTAGCAATGCGTTCTTCTCCATCCCAGTGGATAAAGATTCACAGGGGTGGTTCGCATTTACATACGAACACAAAAAATACACATACACACGCATGCCACAAGGGTGGTCTGAAAGTCCAATGATTTTCCACCAGGCAATGCAAAATTGCCTGGCGGACCTTCATATTCCAGAGTCCTCACAGATTCTGCAATATGTAGACGACCTGCTGGTGGCCGCCCCCACCAAACAGGAATGTATGGCCGTCACGATCCAGTTGCTACAGCATCTGGAAAAAACAGGAAGTAAAGTATCGAAATCAAAACTGCAAATATGTCAAGAAGCAGTTGTGTTCTTAGGACACACATTAAACAAAGAAGGGCGTCGCATTAACCCAGACAGAAAAACATCAATGACGGCAACACCACAACCACAGACTAAGAAACAAATGATGCAGTTCTTAGGAATGACAAACTACTGCAGGGCTTGGGTGGCGGAATATGCCGCCATCACCCAACCCCTGCTGAATCTGATATACACAGACACATTAAAAATGAGCGATAAACTCGATTGGAACACGGAAGCATTAGACGCATTTAATACACTAAAACAAAGTCTAGTAAGCTCCTCCGTACTCGCATTACCAGACTATGGGAAACCATTTACTCAGATGGTAGATTGCAAACAAGGATTTATGACCTCAGTATTGACTCAAAAACATGGAGAAAAACAGCAACCCATTGGGTTCTACTCTAAACGATTAGACCCAGTATCATTGGCACTTCCACCGTGCGTTCAGGCTGTCTGCGCGGCAGCAATGGCAGTACAGTGCACGGCAGAAATAGTCCTGTTCCACCCGTTGAGGTTATTGGTACCGCACGCTGTCTCCATGTTGCTGAATGAAACAAAAATGGCGTTCCTCTCACCAGCTCGTTTCCTCGCTCTGACAGCCACGCTACTGTCACAACCTCACATCAGCATAGAACGGTGCACATTGTTAAACCCCGCTACACTGATGCCCACCCCAGATGATGGAAACCCCCATTCGTGTAAAGAGCAAACAGAACAAACTTGCAAACCACGGCGAGACCTAAAAGATACTGCACTAGGGAAAGGAGAAGTGTGGTATGTGGATGGGTCTTGCTCAAAGTCACTGACAGGACAGAACATGACAGGATACGCTGTAGTATCAGACACATCAATCATCAAAGCTGGCAAACTACCACACTCACATTCAGCTCAAGCAGCTGAATTAGTAGCATTAACAAAAGCATGTGTAGCAGCCAAAGGAATAGACATCACATTATACACCGATAGCCAATATGCATATTCAGCGACACACACCTTCGCTGCACAATGGGCTAGGAGAGGAATGAAAACCTCTACAGGAAAATCCATAACACACTCAGAACTGCTGACCAAATTACTGGAAGCAGTTCTGCTACCTCGCTCCCTAGCTATATGCAAATGCGCTGCACACACCAAAGGAACAGACAGAACATCGAAAGGAAATGATTTTGCAGACAGAACAGCAAAAGAAGCAGCTGCGGGTAAATACGGAACTGAGATTCTCGTCAACACAAAACCACTTCCGCAGCCAATACCATTTGAAGCTATTATAGACATGCAGAACAATGCATCAGACAAAGAAAAAATTAAATGGGCTAGAGACAACGCAGTCCTAGGGACGGACAAAGTTTATAGAATAAATGGGAAAATTGTTTTACCACAGAGTCTCTACAAAACAGCAGCTCATTTGATACATGGGGTTTGCCACGTATCAACAGCAGGGATGATTAACAGGATTAATGAACATTTCCACACATATAATTACACACAATTTTCAAAAAACTTTTGTAGATCGTGTATGACCTGCTGCAAACATAATTCACAAGGAAATGAAAGACCAAAGAGGGGCAAGTTCCCCTCTGCAAAACATCCATTTCAACACATGCATATGGATTTTATCGAACTCCACAGCTCTGGGCCAAACAAGTACAGATACTGTTTGACCCTCATCTGTCCAATGTCAAAATGGGTTGAAATAGTACCCTCAAAAACGAATGATGCACTTACAGTGGCCAAAGCCATATGTAACCGCATCATTCCAAACCACGGCATCCCAGAAAGAATATATAGTGATAATGGCTCACATTTCGTGAACGAATTGATCAAACACGTGTCCAAACACCTGGACATTGAACTAAAGAATCACTGTTCCTATCACCCTCAAAGTGCAGGATTGATAGAAAGAACAAACGGCACAATAAAACTAAGACTTAAGAAAGCAATGGAAGAAACGGGGCGAAGGTGGGAAGAGTGTGTTTCTCTAGTGGAAACATACATGAGAATAACACCGACACCTACGGGTCTGTCCCCATTTGAAATAGTAAATGGGAGAAGGTTTAGACTACCCATAGTAGACGACATTAGGGAAGTAGATTTGGCAGAAACGGAAAACACACTGGCCACGTGGATGACCCAGCTATTTAGAAAACAGGAAATAGCCAGAACAAATAATCTGCCAGACCTTTCTGTCTCCCTACAGGATCCAAGACTACAACCTGGTGACCAGATCCTCATCAAAGAAATAAAGAGAAAACATTGGCACAGCCCGCGGTGGGTTGGGCCATTTGAAGTACTGTTGAGCACCCCAACTGCCGTCAAGATCGCAGAACGAGATACGTGGATACACCAAAGCCATTGTAAGAAAGTGACATTATTCCCCTCGAACGACGGGTAGTGGTGGAAGTCCGGCTACAAAGGGGGTCGTCCTGGTAGAGGACGGTACGTCTCAAACCGGTGAAGAATTCTCCAAGATCCACTACCATATTAGAATGAGGGGACCACATCTTTTTTGGACAATGGTGTTCCTGGCCTTAGGCCTCACTCTGTTAATCATAGGACAGACTCCAGAGCAAGATACTGATATTAATACACGAACACGACGATATCTGGCTGACCTAACACAAGACACAGACACCGCCACACACCCTTTTCTGACTAACACATGGTACAAATGTTCACAGACAGGCGCAGAATAGGAATATGACTGACTGTTATGTTTGCTCTCATTTGCCTGTCTCAGCCAGCCACCCCACTCTGTGGGTGGTTCCGCTCTCAAGTCGACAAACAGAGTGCCTCATAAGCAGAATAAGTGGAAAAGACAAATCCCCATATTTCTGGAACATTAGGCCCCTATGCGCAGAAACGCTCCCCTTGCATCTCCATTTGCCCAAACCACTCTTGACCCCTCTAGTTAGATTCGAACCTGGGGTCGAGCTCGCTAACTGCTTTACTAGGAAGAAAGGAACAATTTCTCTAGGGAAACTCCCTAAGATAAGATGCCAAATTACTTGGACAATACCAGAGACAATAATATCAGAGTACATTATAGGAATACCAGAGACAAGAACACAGTACATTATAGGAAAGGGCAGAGTACAGCTCGATCCGGATCTCGATGAGAGCCTTAAAGGTTCAAGAATGGTTCAAGAATGGTCGAGAATGAACGATTTCCCTAGAAATGGCACTCGGCCAGTACAGGGGATATATTGGGTCTGTGGGAATAAGGCATACACTCATCTCCCAGATAACTGGGCCGGGGTGTGTGCTCCCGTTGTCCTATCAGAACACACTTACATCATGACCCATGACATCTCCTCCCGACGAACCAAACGAGACGCCCAAGTCCAGGCACACGACCCAATCTGGGGCAGTGATGTCCCAGATGACAAGAAACTTTGGACTACTAGTCAAAAGATTGTACTTGCATTGTTCCCCGGGATAGGGATAGGGAAGCATTCCCTGCGCATAGAAACCCTGAACTATCAATTAGAGACATTTGTAAATGCATCCCTTACGATAAACGAAGCCCAGAACCGCGAAATCGATCAGATCAGACTGATGGTACTCCAGAACAGAATGGCTCTTGACCTATTGACTGCAGTGGCAGGAGGAACATGTGTGATGCTTAACACCACACGCTGCACTTACATCACAGACAACTTACACTTGCCCAATATGACTGACGCTTTGAACCGACTCCGTGACTTGCAACACATCCTGACAACATCCCACACTGATCAGAATGCGTGGGGATGGTTGGATTGGCTGAACCTAGGAGGCATGAAACAACTATTAGTAAAAGGACTAATGATTTTCTTTGTTGTAATAATATTTCTGGCTGTGCTCGTTTGTTGTGTCTTCCCCTGCTTCAAAGCTATGACCAACAAACTGATTTCAGGAATATTTGTACAACAAATGTTGACTCGAGAGATTATGATGGAACCGAAGTACCAGCCTCTAACCCAAATTGAGAAAAATGAATATTCATGTCCGTGATCTGTACGGCGACGTTGAATGACGGTTGAACTAGAAAATGTGGAAACAAGATAGCTCTACCTGAATAAAGAGACGGATGTTTGTATCGTGATAAAATATGAAAAACAGCAGGGAAATGTTAGAGTTAAAGACGATGTTTTCATAAATGATAAAATGATAGTTAAATGTTCTATATAATTCTTTGTATCACTGTGTAAAACTGTACACCCTTTTACTCTAGGGCTCTGTATATGAACCTTGTACACCATGAACCTTGTACACCCTTTTACTCTAGGGCTCTGTATATGAACCTTGTACACCATGAACCTTGTACACCCTTTAACTCTAGGGCTCTGTATATGAACCTTGTACACCATGAACCTTGTACACCCTTTTACTCTGGGTTCTGTGCATGAACTTTTTCTCACCCATTGTCCACCCCTTATCTTCAGTTTCAGCTGGGCGTCCGCTTCCTGTCACTTCCTCATGAAAAACTGTCTCCGCCTTTTTCCATTCTGTTAGAATAAAAAGGCTGACTTGGAGAGTGGAACTTCAGATCCATTTGGACTGACCCTTAACACGGTCTCTCTGAATCACTCTCCTTGCAAGTAAACTGAGCTCCTTGACTCCGCGTCTCTTTGTGTCTGAAAGCCTACTAAGGTCTGTGGAACTAGCGTTGGTTATCATCACCTGTCCTACAAACAGGCTAAGTCAGAAAATAGCATTGAACTATAACCATCAATTATCTTTGGAATCAAAAAGTTCCACACTTACCTGTTCGGAAGGAGGTTCACCCTGCTGACCGACCATCGTCCTTTGACATCCATCTTGGGTCCGTATGCAGGGATACCGACCCTGGCAGCAAGCCGCATGCAGCGCTGGGCACTGCTCCTCAGTGCTCACAACTATGACATTAAGTACCGGAGGTCAGGGGCACACGCCAATGCGGATGCTTTGTCACGCCTTCCACTTCCTGATCACCCTAAGAGCAAGGAGCAAACCATTTTCTACTTTGACATGGTGGAGAGTGCCCCGGTGACTGCTCACCGGGTCAGGAAGGAAACAAAGGGGGACCCCATCCTCTCCAGGGTGTTTGACCGCGTTATGAGAGGGGATCTGTCACAGGTTCCTGACGCACCACCGGATCTTCAGCCTTACCTTTCGCGGGGGAAGGAGTTGACGGTGACGGCTGGATGCTTGCTCTGGGTCATGCGGGTCATAATCCCGACAAAGCTGAGAGAACCAGTCCTGAGAGAGCTACACTCAGGCCATTGTGGCATCGTCAGGATGAAAGAGCTTGCACGCAGTTACTTCTGGTGGCCTGGGCTAGACTATAACATTGAATCTAAAGCCAGATCATGCCCATCATGTCAAGTCATCAGAAACACACCAAGCCTGGCTCCGCTGCATCCTTGGGACTGGCCAGCGTGTCCCTGGCAACGAGTTCATCTGGATTTTGCAGGACCAGTTGATGGAGCTACGCTGCTGGTGGCCGTGGACGCACACTCAAAGTGGCCTGAGGTGGCTGTCATGTCCACCATCACCTCGGGGAAGACCATTCAGATATTGAGGGAGATGTTTGGTCGATTTGGACTCCCTGAGCAGATCGTCACTGATAATGGGCCATCTTTTGTATCAACAGAGATGGAGGACTTCCTACAGAACAATGGAATTAAGCACATCCTTTCAAGTCCATACCATCCATCCAGCAACGGATTGGCTGAGAGAATGGTGCAAACTGTAAAACATGCCCTCAAAGCATCCAAGAGTGAGGCTCCCTTGAAGCAACGCCTTGATACTTTTCTACTCAAGTATCATAATACCCCTCATGCAACGACTGGGACCTCGCCAGCTTACCTTCTAATGAAGAGGCAGCTTCGGACATGTCTTGATCTGCTGCAACCTACCTCAACGGAAACATCAGTCCACGAGAAACAGCAGGAACAAGTAAATCAGCGAGCTAAGCGGTCTAAAGACAGACAGTTTGATGTTGGAGACTCTGTCCTCGCACGCAACTACACTACTAAGGAGAAATGGACCCCTGCCACGGTCCTCCGGAAGACTGGACCTGTTTCCTATCATGTTCACACCAAAGACAATCAGACATGGCGTAGGCACGTGGACCAGTTGTTGCCTAGAGAGCTAGGAGTGACCAGCCCCACATCCGGGGCATCAGGATTCGCGTTCACGGACGAGCTGACACCACACCTGAGCATGCCGGTACCTGCAGCGGCCACACCTTCGCCGCCTGCAGTAGAGCCAGCACCTCCAGACCCCTCGGTGATCGAATGCCCTGTGATCGAGCTTGAACCCAGCCCTTCTCCGGTGCTGAGGCGCTATCCCCCAAGAGACAGGAAACCTCCTGAGCGCCTGG
>NC_137678.1:47016091-47103591 GCF_963989245.1 Nansenia antarctica
TACCTACATTCCAATGTCACAGCGAGGTTAGAGAGGGATACCAGCAGAGGTAACACAGCAAGTTATCTCTAGGCTTATACATTATAAAGGCAGTCCCCTGTTAGGATGATGAGTGTTATGCACATTTTTATTCATGCAACTGAAAATGTAACTTAAGTGACAGGCCTAATAAGAGAACGTTCTGTTAAAATAAATAAATTGCTCAGTCAATTAATATTTGTTTGTTTAATTATATCTTTGATACATTTCTCAGCTGAAAATGTGAACAAATAACAATAATCAGATAGCACAGAAGAGAAGTAAACAGCCTTGAAAAGCATGGGGTGATTATTGAAGATGAATGACGCCTCATCTCCCTCTATCTGTCCTTGCTCCAGCCTTTATACCTTTTATAGGACATACCATACGGAGCCAGTTAGCAACTGACAAAGAGATTAAGGACGACATTGGCAGTTCTTCTACTACCATGGACAGGGAAAAGTCGAGCAGCAAAGAAACTGGAAAACAAAAGAACACAGACACACTGCTCACGGTGAGAAGGGATGGGGATGTTTTGGTATATTAGAATACCTGGTAAAGAAAGTATTGTCAGAGAGACAAACACAGATGTACACTTATAGTGAATATGTGTGAGTGAGTATGACACAAGATTCTGTCTATGTTGTTGCTTTGCAAACAGGAACCCGCAAAGTTGCCGGTTCCAGATCTGCTGTTGGGGCTGAGCACCAGTGATGTGAATAACGGCGTTAGAATAAACGGCGTTACTAACGACGTAACTTTTTTCAGTAACGGGTAATCTAAATGATTACTATTTCCATCGTTATAACGCCGTTACCGTTACCGGTAATTCAATGCGGCGCGTTACTAGTTACTTTACTGAAGCTTCTCATTGTCATCCGACCTCAGTCACAGCTGCAACGGTGTTTTTGATTGCTGGGGAGGGGAGGGGCGAGACAACCGCTTAAGTGATCATGATTGGGTATGGTAGAGCCAACCATAGTTCAGTGTTGTGCGGATGTTTCTACACACAAACCACACGCGCGCACAGCACCACACACACACTCAAACTATCAGAGAGCAATGGCGAGTCCCGAGTGTTCTGAGGTGAACGTGGCGTTTTCACGGTGGAAATACAGGCACTATTTCAACTTCATTGAGGTAAAATGTAAAAACGTACATGTGATGTGTACTTTATGTCCCGGAGCTAAACGTTTGTCCACGTCCGTTGTAAGCAACTCTAACCTGATGAAGCATCTCTCAACGGCACACGCTTCTACAAAACTAGTGGCTAAAACCGTTGATGATGATAGCAGGCCAGGTGTGGCAAACGTGAGCTCCGCTAACAAAGAAGGACACGGAGCCACGCCGTCCAAGCAGCTAAAGCTGGATTTTTCTGCGTCAGCTCCACAAAAACTTGTGACACAGACTGAACTGAACGGAATGATAGGCAGGTATGTTGTTGAGAACATGCTTCCGTTATCAACAGTTGATTCTGACTCCTTCAGAGCCCTAATTGCCAAAATACCGGCGAGAGGAGGGGCCGGTCCGCCATGCAGAAAGACGTTTTCTAAATATATAGACGCCGAGTACGCCAAAATGAATGCCGAGCTCCAAAATAAATTTGAAGAGTTAGAATATGTCTCTACAACTGCAGACATTTGGACTGCACATAATAAAAGCTATCTTGGCGTGACCGCGCATTGGATTCATCCACATAGCATGGAACGAAGGAAAGCAGCCCTGGCATGCAGACGATTCAAGGGCCGTCATACTCACGACAGTATTGCAACTGAACTTGACTACATTCACTCATCCTATGGCATATCCCACAAAATAACATCAACTGTCACGGATAATGGCTCTAATTTCGTCAAGGCCTTCAAAATGTACCAGCCAGCCAAGGAGGATGACTCTGGGGAGGATGAGGATGAGGTGACTTTTATGAACATTAATGATGTCTTGCAAAACAGTGTTGGTGATGATGCTGTGATTACTTTGCCGCCACATCAGAGATGTGCATCGCACACATTAAACCTGGTTTCATGTACTGATGTTGACAAGTGGCTACTGTCAAGACCAGAAGCAAAAGCAATATACAGAAGTGCTACGACAAAATGCACAGGCTTATGGAACAAGGCTAGCCGTTCAACGGTGGCCGCAGAGACCGTGGATGATGTCATCGCAAGGAAGCTGCTAGTCCCTTGCACTACAAGATGGAACTCGTTCTATGATGCCCTTGTTCGAATCTGTGAGATCCCTATAGTCGAGCTGAACACCATCTCCTCCAAGTTCGGGTTGAAAGCCATCACTGAACGAGAGCATCAGTTCATCAGGGAGTACTGTAGTGTAATGAAGCCACTAACAGTGGCCTTAGACATTCTTCAGGGAGAAGACCACTGTTTCCATGGCACACTCCTACCCACGCTCGAGACACTGATGTTCAAGACCCTGGAACTGAAGAGTGGCCTGCAAATCCTTGTTGACCTCCCAGAGGCAGTTGTCAAGGTAAGAACTAGTATTTATCTTTAAATACATTAAATGCATCCATACATTATGAAACGTTTTTAAATATGGTTAATGTGTAATGCTATTTGTGTGTGTGTGTGTGTGTGTGTGTGTGTGTGTGTGTGTGTGTGTGTTTGTTTGTGTGTGTGTGTGTGTAAGACAGTCAGTATAATATGCTCTTTGCATTATGTATCATTTCAGGCAATCAAAACAAGATTTGCAGAGGTGCTGGAAAGCGACAATGCTGTCTTGGCTGCTGTGACTCTGCCCAGGTTTAAACTACGTTGGCTGCAGACACAGGACAGGAAGGATAAGGCCAAGGCTAGTCTGCTGGCAGAGTGCCGGAAAAGTGTCCAAGACGAAGACCAGCAAACAGGTACTACCAGCACACCAACACTCACTGACTCAGCCATAGAGGAGTTCTTTTCCTTTGAGGATGAGGATGACCCCTCTGCTACTGCTGAAAGTGAAGTTATGGATTATCTCAAATCAGGAGGACAAGGGATGGACACTCTTAATGGATTTCCACGGATAAAGAAAATTTCACTCAAATACAATGCAGCCACTCCATCCAGCACCCCCGTAGAGAGACTGTTTAGCCTGGGGAAGCTCGTCTTCACTCCAAAGAGGAACAGGCTCTCTGACCAGAAGTTTGAAAAGCTTCTGCTTTTAAGATACAATCACTGGTTTAATGGCTAGGATGGTTAGATGACTGGGTTGGCTGGATGAATGAATGCATGCAAGGATGGATGAGTGTTAGGAAGGAGTGTATGGATGGATTTCAGTACTACTTTAAAAGCACTTCATATTGTTTAACTGTTTACTTTTGTTGTGTTGAAAATACTTGAAGTTACAGTCTGTCTACCAGTTGAAGTTGTGTGACAGTTTGATTTATTTAATTTACACAACAAAGATTTAAAAGCACTTCATATTGTTAAATGTTTACTTTTGTAATGAAGAAAATACTTGAAGTACAGTATGTACTGTATACCAGTTGTGGTCTGTTGAAGTGCAATAAATATGAAAAGCTCCCTGCAAATCCAAATTATTTTCTTCCTGATAGGGACACTTTGGTCCCCTAGATGGCACATTTATCTTCTAATCTGGCAGTGGGTAAGCTTTTCCTTGTCACATTTGGCTGACTGACACCACGGCTAGCCCACTGCACCGTGGCAAAAAGTAACGCAATAGTTACTTTCCCTAGTAACTAGTTACTTTTATAATGAAGTAATTCAGTTACTAATAATAATAATAATTATTAATTAAATTTATATAGCGCTTTTCCAATGCTCAAAGACGCTGACAATATAGGATACACATATATGGGAGACACAAAAACAACAAGTAACAACAACGAGTAACATGGAACACAGAGTCAGCGAACGGGGAGGGGGGGGGGTGGTATAGAGTCCGGTGTTGGTGTTGCTGGGAGCCTCGATGGATGTGGCGGCGGCAGAGTGTAGGTGAGACGAGAGAAGGGCAGGGGGAGGTGGGGGCAGGTGGGATGGCCGGGAGTCCAGGGCAAAACGACAGGCGGTGCCGCCGTTGCCGTTGTCGTCAGTATTGCCAGCCTGGGACCGAACCCGCGCGGCCGGCCAGCCTAGCCGTGCCATGCCAGCGACCAAATCGCGCAGCAGTGAGTGAAGGCTGGGAAGGACCGACACTCACCTGCGGAGATGGCAACCCCCGAACCGGGGAGGGAGCGGTGGCTACCTCCCGGGACGAGGGTAGTAGCACAGCACGGCCGGGCCAGCGATGTCTGAGAGCGGCGCGCAGCGGGTCGGTCGGCAACACAGAGCCGGGGGACAGGAACGGTGAGGCGGTGAGTACTGCAGTCCGGTAGTGAAGGCGGTGAGTACTGCAGTCCGGTAGTGAAGGCGGTGAGAGGCAGGAGATGGCGGGGTGGAAGGCAGCGGAGGTCGGCGGGACAGGATACAAAAAGGATAAGACAGGATACAAAAAGACACAGGACAGGATACAAAAAGACAGGATACAAAAAGACAGGAGACAGGACCGGGAACAGAAGCGGCAGTCCCAACGCGGACGCCAGCGTGCTCTGAACCCGGAAAGACAACTACGGGAAACGAAACAGGACAAAAAATAATAATAATAAAAAAATAAAATAAAATAAAAAATAAAAATAAAAAAAAAACTCAGTTACTTTTTTGGATAAGTAACTAGTAACTATAACTAATTACTTTTTTTAAAGTAACGTGCCCAACACTGCTGAGCACTAAGGAGCTGAAGAGATTTCAGTGGCACCTGACTACTGGATGGATAACACGCTCTCTTCCCATACCAGAGAGCCAGCTGGAGAATGCTGACAGGCAGGACACAGTGGACAAGATGGTTCACTGCTATGGTCGTAGGAGAACTGTAATGATCATGCATAAGATCCTGGAGAGAATGGAGCTGATCTATCTTTCTAGGAAGATAGTGAGTGATTACAGGAGAGGTAAGTAGTATATCATAGGCTTACCGTTACACATGAACAAACACTGCCTGGTGACTATTTCTTATATTAGGTGAAAATATAAACGAAGGTACAATAACTAAGAGCAACTTCCTCTTGTGGAACTCATACCAGAACCTCTCTGTAAAATATGAGGTTGGTTGATGATTGTAGATGAATAAAACAAATTAATGAAAATGTTTTCTCTCAAATGAAAATGTAGATTAAGTCATAATAACTGGAAGACCATGTTGAAAAACATGATGTACAGTAGATTGAGAATAGTACAGTACATCTGTAAGAGTCTCTAGGCACAGAGGGAGGTCGACACAGAGAAACGGTTCAATAAAGGCGTTTTATTTTCTGCACCAAGTTCAGCCACGCCCCTGACGTGCTGAACAGAGTCTTTTCTCCCGACTACTACTGAAGTTGATACGTCCCGGCAGCGCACGGCTGGTTTCGCCCGTCACGCCCGGCTGTGAGCTCCCCCCTTTTCGGGTTCTGCCCGCTCCACTCCTCCTGCTGGGATCGGCTTGCGGGTGCTGCACAGTCTCTCTCTCTTTTTCTCTCTCGCTCGCTCTCTCGACCGGTTTTCACCGCCTCCTTCGCTCTCCCGAGGGTACAGACACACACAGGTTAAATAGACCAGTGGGATAACGAGTCTGATCACTGACACCTGTCCGCAATCAGCTCATCATCCCCTCCCCAACGACAGTCTGGCTCCCTCTGCAGGCCAGAACGCGCCATGCTCCCCACAACATCAATACCACAAATGACATGAGAAATATTTAACATGTATGACACGTCTCTGTCTCACTGTACCAGGTCTGCTGCTGGACACTCTGGAGGAGCTGGACACAGAAGAGCTGAAGATATTTCAGTCTCATCTGACTAGTGGGCTGCTGCTTGGCTTTGCTCCCATCCCAGAGACCCAGCTGGACAACGCTGACAGGCTAGACACAGTGGATAAAATGGTGGAGAGATATGACCCTGAGATGGCTGTAAAGATCACACTGGTGATCCTGAGGAACATGAACCGGAATGACCTAGTCAAGACATTAGAGAGTGGTCACAGAGGAGGTAACACAGCAAGATTCTGTACATAAATATGTTTATTACATGTAATGGTCGTTAGAATGTTGAGTGTATCAGAAGTTTACCATCACATAAAGATCACCCCTGTTTGCTGGTGCTGACTCATTCAACTGTAAATGTTAATGAAGCTATGAAAACAGAGAGAAGCTTCCTCTTAGTGAACTCATATCAGAGCTGCCTTGAATAACATGATTTACATTGACAATGATGCATAAATAACACAAATTACAAGTTAAATGTGTATCATGTATGACACATCTCTGTCTCACTGTACCAGGTCTGCTGCTGGACACTCTGGTGGAACTGAACACTGAGGACATGAACATATTTCAGTCTCACCTGTCTACTGAGATGCTCCCTGGCTTTGCTCCCATCCTAAAGAGTCAGCTGGACTACGCTGACTGGCAGGACACAGTAGATAAGATGGTGGAGAGATACGACCCTGAGATAGCTGTGAAGATCACACTGGAGATCCTGAGGAAGATGAAACGGATTGATCTCGCTGGGAAATTAAGGAGTAGAGGTAACAGATACATCTGTTCTTTACGAGTGCAGTTCCTTGTTAGGTTGGAGTGTATTATAGTATAATATGCTTTCCTTCACATGAAGAGAACCCCTGCTCGCTGATGCTGACTTTCTCTCAGCTGAAAACGTAGATTAAGTCATAATAACTGGAAGACCAGGTTCCTTGGGTATCTTTAATTCCAGGACTGTGCTGAAAACATGATGTACAGTAGACTGAGAATGATGCAGTACATCAATACCACAAATGACATGAGAAATGTTTAACATGTAAGACACGTCTCTGTCTCACTGTACCAAATAAAACACTGTGCTGTACTCTATGCTATGCTATACCTATTCTAACCTATTGCTGTACTCTATGCTATGCTATACCTATTCTAACGTTTCCTATTCTCTGCAACCTTATGTACCCTAGGGTTGTCATATTGCACATAGTGTTATTGCACATTCATTTAAAGTGTCGCAGTTTGCAGGCTTGAAATGTACACATTTGTGCCTCAGCACTACACCTGAATTTCAATCCAGCAGCTGCCATCAATCCGTCCAGACTGTCCAGGGCCCAGAACCTAGGTCTTTGCTGTGTTCAGGGCCTGGATGGCCCTGGGGTAGAAGCTGAGCTTCAGTCTGTTTGTCCTTGCGAACATGGTCCTGTACCGCCTGTTCGAGGGCAGCCGAGCAAAGTGTTCGTACCCAGGGTGGGATGGGTCTCTGGAGATCTTGGAGGCCTTCCTGAGGCAGCGTGTGTTGTACAGCTCTTCCAGAGAGGGGAGGGGGGCGCCGGTGATCTTCTGGGCCGTTCTCACGACTCTCTGTAGCGCATTCCTCTCTGCGGCTGTGCAGCTGGAGAACCAGTTGCAGATGCAGTAGGTGAGGATGCTCTCCACTGCGCAGCGGTAGAAGGCCACCAGCATCTCCTGTCCGATGTGGTCTTTCCTGAGGACTCTCAGGAAGAAGAGCCGCTGTTGTGCCTTCTTGATGATGGCTGCTGTGTTGTTCTTCCAGGACAGGTCATCCTGTATGTGCACCCCCAGGAATCGGAGGGTTGAGACTCTCTCCACGCTCCCTCCGTCGATGAGCAGGGGCTGGACTTCAGATTTTTTCCTCCTGAAGTCCACGATGATTTCCTGGGTCTTTGACTGGTTTAGCAGCAGGTTGTTAACCTTGCACAGCTTGCTCAGCTGCTCTACCTCATCCCTGTACGCCGCCTCGTCCACCCCCGAGATGCAGCCCACCACGGTGGTGTCGTCTGCAAACTTTACGATGGAGTTGCAGGACACAGTAGATAAGATGGTGGAGAGATACGACCCTGAGATAGCTGTGAAGATCACACTGGAGATCCAAATTTAAATGAATGTGCAATAACACTATGTGCAATATGACAACCCTTGGGTACATAAGGTTGCAGAGAATAGGAAATGTTAGAATAGGTATAGCATAGCATAGAGTACAGCAATAGGTTAGAATAGGTATAGCATAGCATAGAGTACAGCACAGTGTTTTATGTGTACAGTATAGCATAGTGGATAGTGTACATAGCCTTTATTTATGTAAACCAGCTCCTTTCCCTTCTTGTTTTTTGTTGTTGTTTTTTCTTTCCTAGCACCAGGGGAGCCCCCCCTCCCAAATGTCGTTGTTTGGTACCTGTACTATATCAATGACAATAAAGACCATTAATTCATTAATTCATACCAGGTCTGCTGCTGGCCACTCTGGAGGAGCTGAATACAGAAGAGCTGAAGATATTTCAGTCTCATCTGACTAGTGGGCTGCTGCTTGGCTTTGCTCCCATCCCAGAGACCCAGCTGGACAACGCTGACAGGCTAGACACAGTGGATAAAATGGTGGAGAGCTATGACCCTGAGATGGCTGTGAAGATCACACTGGTGATCCTGAGGAACATGAACCGGAATGACCTAGTCAAGACATTAGAGAGTGGTCACAGAGGAGGTAACATAGCAAGATAGATAAAATGTTAATTACAAATATTGTTGAGTGTATTAGAAGTTTACTATCACATAAAGAGTACTCCTGCTCTCTGACTATCTTTCAACTGAAAATGTCAATGAAGCTATGAAAACAGAGAGAAGCTTCCTCTTAGCGAACTCATAGCAGTGCAGCGTTGAATAACATGATTTAGATTGACAATGATGCATAAATAACACAAATGACAAGTTAAATGTTTATCATGTATGACACATCTCTGTCTCACTGTACCAGGTCTGCTGCTGGCCACTCTGGTGGAACTGAACACTGAGGACATGAACATATTTCAGTCTCACCTGTCTACTGAGATGCTCCCTGGCTTTGCTCCCATCCTAAAGAGCCAGCTGGACAACGCTGACTGGCAGGACACAGTAGATAAGATGATGGAGAGATACGACCCTGAGATAGCTGTGAAGATCACACTGGAGATCCTGAGGAAGATGAAACGGATTGATCTCGCTGGGAAATTAAGGAGTAGAGGTAACAGATACATCTGTTCCTTAAGAGTGCAGTTCCTTGTTAGGTTGGAGTGTATTGTAGTATAATATGCTTTCCTTCACATGAAGAGAACCCCTGCTCGCTGATGCTGACTTTCTCTCAGCTGAAAACGTAGATTAAGTCATAATAACTGGAAGACCAGGTTCCTTGGGTATCATTAATTCCAGGACTGTGTTGAAAAACATGATGAACAGTAGACTTAGAATAGTACAGTACATCAATACCACAAATGACATGAGAAATGTTTAACATGTAAGACACGTCTCTGTCTCACTGTACCAGGTCTGCTGCTGGACACTCTGGAGGAGCTGGACACAGACAGGCTGAAGATATTTCAATCTCACCTGTCGACTTATCGGCTACTCCAATTAAATTCAAATATTTAACATGTATGACACTTCTCTGTCTCACTGTACCAGGTCTGCTGCTGGACACTCTGGAGGAGCTGGACACAGACAGGCTGAAGATATTTCAGTCTCATCTGACTAGTGGCCTGCTGCTTGGCTTTGCTCCCATCCCAGAGACCCAGCTGGACAACGCTGACAGGCTAGACACAGTGGATAAAATGGTGGAGAGCTATGACCCTGAGATGGCTGTGAAGATCACACTGGTGATCCTGAGGAACATGAACCGGAATGACCTAGTCAAGACATTAGAGAGTGATCACAGAGGAGGTAACACAGCAAGATTCTGTACATATTCTGTACATGTTTATTACATGTAATGGTCGTTAGAACGTTGAGTGTATCAGAAGTTTACCATCACATAAAGATCACCCCTGTTTGCTGGTGCTGACTATCATTCAACTCTAAATGTTAATGAAGCTATGAAAACAGAGACAAACATACTTTAGCGATCTCATATCAGAGTTGCCTTGAATAACATGATGTAGACTGACAATGATGCATAATGCACAATGATGATTGGAGAACATGGTGCACCACTGCGGTCATAAGAGAACAGTGAGGAAAGTGAGATTAAACTGTTTGATCTCGCTAAGAAGGTAGAGAGTGATTACAGAAGAGGTAACACAACAAGACAGATACATGTGATTATTACAAAACCGTGAGTGTATCATAGGCTTTCCTTCACACATAAACTATCACTTCTCGCTGATGCTGACTTTCTCTCAGCTGAAAATTTAGATTAAGTCATAATAGAAGAGAAGAGAATTCAATCTCACCTGTCGACTTATCGGCTACGTGGCTATCCTCCCATCCCAGAGATCTGACATGCTAGACACAGTTGATAAGATGGAGGAGAGCTACTATGTCCCTGAGATAGCTGTGAAGGCCACACTGGTGACCCTGAGGAACATGAACCAGAACCAGTGGTGACAGAAGAGGTGACACAGCAAGATAGATAAATATGTTCAATATAAGTAATAGTCGTTAGAACGTTGAGTCTATCAGAAGTGCAGACTATCTTTCAGCTGAAAATGTTAATGAAGCTATAAAAACAGAGAGAAACTTCCTCTAGAGAGGGATTTACAGAACCTTCCTCTTGCAGAACTGACTGGTAGCATTTCTGGTGCCTTGTACCAGTGTAACAGATATTGAGCAGCAAAGCCACTGGAAAACTATTGGTGATACTGACTGTTTCTGTTTCCCTCTCATCTTCTCTCCTATGATAGGAGATTCATATTCGTCGAGCAGCAAAGCCACTGTAATCCAAAAGATCACAGATAAACTTGTAATGGTGAGGAAGAAAGAGAATGTTTGGGCTCTGAGCATGCAACTACACATAAGGAAAGGTTGTCACAAAATTAAGATTCTACCTGTGCTGTCGTTTTGCATCTAGATGGAGGTTCCAGATCCGCTGGTAGGAGAAGCTTTCATCTCCCCAAAACAAACAGTGTCCAGCAGTTTGCCCTCATCTAGCAGCAGTTTACCATCTGACGACGTAGAGATGGAAGAGTTACAGAGCCTCACACCTCTGACGACCAACCCTACCCTGGTAATTTGCTGTGTAACTACAGTAGTCTTGCTCAAGTGTGTGTGTGTGTGTGTGTGTGTGTGTGTGTGTGTGTGTGTGTGTGTGTGTGTGTGTGTGTGCGTGTGTGTGTGGAGGGATCATTAACAAAAAAACATTTGGTTGCATTTTGTCTCATTCTTTAGAGCTCTTGCAAGGAATTTACACCTACTACCAATGATCAGAGCCAGGACACATGCAGGTAAATTGGTCTTTCTTCATGTATAATTATTTGTATTCAGTATCATTATACAATATAACAGGTTTGTGGGCGCACAGAAAAGAGCCTTATTTTGAGCCAGGAAAAACCCAAGCTAGTTAGCCTCAAAAGCTGGATGGCCAGGTTATACGTTGCTAAAAAGTACCTAAAAGAGCCTGCAAAGTTCTGGAAACATAGGACAGAGAAAATGAATATTATATATTATTATTATTATAATATTATCAGGTATCAAACTGATTGCACATGTAAAGTTTAGAGAAAAAAGGAACTGCCCGAGACCCACAGCATACCAGCTCATCTGTGAAACATGGTGGATGTGGTGGTATGGTTTGGGCAGGCCTGCCAGAGCATCACCAGTGAAGATACCCAGTGTCTGGTCGGGTCATTGTGCTTAAAGGGGCAAACTGGGGTTCAAACGACAACCAAGTGGTCTCTCCGCCACTGTTTAGTAAACAGCTACGGGATGGGGCTGGAGGAATCTAACGTAAATTACTGTAATGGACGGAGCTATGGTTAAATTATAGTTTTAACCATGTTTTAAAGATACACAGTGTTCTAGTTTTTTATAGTTACATTGTTTATGAACAAGTAAAACGTGTTTTAAAACAAGCTTGTATTTTGGGTGCTGATGGGGTAAGACAGTTGAACTAAGCTGATTTTAAAGTTACATTCTTCAAGAATCACTGGCTGTATATCATTCATTTAAAAGTCCAACAAACAAAACATTAGTCTGTCCCAATACTTTTGGTGCCATGAAATAGGGGGACTATATAAACATATTTTTGTAATTTCTAAATGGTGAAACTAATATGTACACAAATACCCGACATTACAAATAAAAGCTGAGAATCTATACATAACCTCTTAATCTATACATAACCTCTTAATCTATACATAACCTCTTAATAATTGTTTGATTTACAATCCAAACTTCTAAATCCAAAACAGTATTGAGCCAAAATAAGAAACAATTCTTCACTGTCCCAATACTTACAGTTGGCACTGTATGCTGATATCTGTTCTGCTCTGCTCAACAAGTGTTACAGGAAGTGTTGGAACGCTCTTTTTCAAAACTCTAATTCTACTGAGAGGGCAACATTGTTAATGACTCAGGACATTCAATTCAAGGGCTTTCGTCATTTAAATATGTGACACAGTCTGATCATTACCAACTTTGGTCCGCATGTCGGGATCCGATGTAATGATCTGACTCTTCTTCCGAAAAATGTGAATACATTTCCGCGCTGTTGAAAATCAATGACACATCGCTAGTCAACTAACACAGCTTGTTTTGTGAGCCTGCTAACAATGTAAAGTAGTGTTCTAGTTAACTAGGTAGCAGTGGGGATTACTCACCCAATCCATTACGTTGCAGTATTTTGGCTTGACTAGAGAGTTTGTGTTGTGATTCGTATTTTCTTTCTTTTCTTGCCGACATGTGGACCAAATGATCAGACTGGGTCACTAGTGGCGCTTTTCCACTACCGACCCGAACCGGGCCGCATTTGTATCCGAGCCGTGCCGTGCCGTACTTTCAGAAACGCTTCTCCATTATACTGAGCGACCCGGGACTGTAGTTACGTGTCATAAGATTCCCCCCCCCCCCCCCCGCTATACAGATCAGAGGGGGGAAATGCGATAAGAATTATGTCAAAATGCAGCACTATCGTGCACAGATCAGCCTTACAACATGTAACGTTAAGTGCCTGTTACTTGCCGCTTTCAGTTCTAGTAGACTAGTTTAGATCTCGCAACCAGGGAAATGCCGACATGATTCTTTTTTTATTTCTCCTGACACGTTGAGCACTGTGCTTTTTTTTGTTGGTGAACTACCGTAATAAGCCTAAAAAAGTTCAACTGTTCAAAAAGTGCAACTTCTCTGCTTTCAGAAACTGTTTGAATCTTTTAGATTGGGCATATAGTTCATGAATTACGGTAGTTTTAAGGAACGCTGTAAAATCCTGTCTGCACCGACTGCTCCCAGCTCCGGTTTCGGAGCAAGACGCGAATCTATCGGCATTAGTCAAATACATGCTCACATCCAGTCATCAGCTCACTGCTCTCTATCAAAAAGGGCACATCCATCAATAATATTACATAATAACAACTGCTCTGATTAGATTGCTTAGATTGTTTAATACATCAACGGGGGGGGAAAGCGAGATGAACTCTGAGCGAGTATCATGCTTCCTCCAAGACACGAATCTACCGGCATTTGACTGCCGCTGGACTGAGGAACAGCATAGGCACAGCACATCGCCATAATAGCGATTTTTTTGTTATGCTTGTTGTAAATAAAAGTTCTATGATGCATTGAAATGACATTAAACTAAGATAATACGATGGTCAGCATAATTTTTCGAATCTTTATTAATAAGCTATTACAGAAACAGTAAGTGACATTTTCCTAGAGCGAAATCTGTTGTGGTATTTAAAGATGGCGGTTAGAGAAGAAATCTATGAACATGGGATGACGATTTCCATTGACCAATCAACGGTGTGCAGCGTCACACGTCACACGCAGCCTGGCAAAAAGTACCTTTCCCCAACTTTCGCTACCCATCCCGAACAAGAACTATTTTACCGTGCCGTGCTGACACGGGCCGCTCAATGGAAAAGCGCCAAAGAACAGGGCTGACCCGGGTCGACCCGGGCCGGCCCTGTAGTGGAAAAGCACCATAGCAGACCAAATGATCAGACTGGGTCACTAGCAGACCAAATGATCAGACTGGGTCACTAGCAGACCAAATGATCAGACTGGGTCACTAGCAGACCAAATGATCAGACTGGGTCACTAGCAGACCAAATGATCAGACTGGGTCACTAGCAGACCAAATGATCAGACTGGGTCACTAGCAGACCAAATGATCAGACTGGGTCACTAGCAGACCAAATGATCAGACTGGGTCACTAGCAGACTTAATGATCAGACTGGGTCACTAGCAGACCAAATGATCAGACTGGGTCACTAGCAGACTTAATGATCAGACTGGGTCACTAGCAGACTTAATGATCAGACTGGGTCACTAGCAGACTTAATGATCAGACTGGGTCACTAGCAGACCAAATGATCAGACTGGGTCACTAGCAGACTTAATGATCAGACTGGGTCACTAGCAGACCAAATGATCAGACTGGGTCACTAGCAGACCAAATGATCAGACTGGGTCACTAGCAGACCAAATGATCAGACTGGGTCACTAGCAGACCAAATGATCAGACTGGGTCACTAGCAGACTTAATGATCAGACTGGGTCACTAGCAGACCAAATGATCAGACTGGGTCACTAGCAGACCAAATGATCAGAGTGGGTCACTAGCAGACCAAATGATCAGACTGGGTCACTGTGTTCAACAGGTTCCAGTTCCCCAGGCAGGTCTGGTCCTGTGCAGTAGAACAACTATTTGTATTGTTTCACTTTTGATTATGATTCTTTGACGGATGGATGTGGAGAACTCAGCTAAGACAGCAGAGGAGAGAGGTGAGGGAACTCTCTGGAAGTTTTCTTTCTGCATGTCTACTATATCAACATAATGCATGTGTGTGTGTGTGTGTGTGTGTGTGTGTGTGTGTGTGTGTGTGTGTGTGTGTGTGTGTGTGTGTGTGTGTGTGTGTGGCGAGTATGCACTTATATGTGTATACAGTATGTATACTAGACAGACTATAATAGACAGACATGTTGTTTCCAAATGTATGATTCTTTCTCTCCCTCCCTCCCTCCCTCCCAGAACCCATTCAACCTACTGTTCACCTTGCCTCAACCTCGCCTCAACACAGAGGACCATCCAGCCTCAGGCCACGCCCCCGTAGTTGGCCCCCTAGTGGCGATTCCAAGAACAGCACGGAAGATGTCAGAGTACATCTGTCTCACAACAACTTACCTGATGTCGTGTTAAGTTTCAAAGAATTTAACATGTTCAGCCTGAGCATGTTTATGCCTGACTCTCCCCCGGTAAGAGCTTCACCTGGAAGGATAGAGAGAATTTAGGAAGTAAAAAGAAAATGAAAACTATTTCATAATTTAAGTATGTGGTTCAATATCAATTGCTTTTACTTTTTAGACTTTTCACAAAAAATGTACTCCTGAAATCCTTGATGATGAGAGCAAGGGAAGATACTGGTAACTTGTTTTTTGTCATTATATTGTGTATTATACATATATTTCTGACTGTATGGGATTACTACAAGAGATTACTATGTCGAAATAGTTGAATTGGTGGATATCATTCGTCATTGTTGTATGTTCAACAGGTTCCAGTGCCCCCATGCAGGTCTGTTCCAGTGCAGTATAACAGGCCTGGTGTTTGGGATGAAGGGGGAGGGGGAGGTGCTCTATGAGACAGTCCCCTGGGACACGAGGCTCCTAGCCCAGAGTGCCAAGAGGCCTGCAGGACCCCTGTTCAACATAGACTGCCCTCAGAAGTCTGTCCGTCAACTACACCTCCCACACTGTGAAATCTACCCTGGTGAGAGAAGAATACACTGTGCTGTGTGCATGGAAAGAACATGTGGGCTATACATAATCAGGGAAACCGTCAATTATTTTGTCTTAATCACATAACAGAGACTTTAGTGAAAGACAGGAAGTAAGGAGGAGAGGGTATTGCAGCAGGGCATGGATCTGAACCCATGCCGACATGGGCATATGTGACACTGGCTGGTCAATTGAGCCGCAAGTCGGCAACCAATCAAAATGTTCTGATTTTTATTTTGAAACACGGAAATACATTTCAACGTTGTTGAAAATCACAACACAAACTCGCTAGTCAAGCCAAAATACTGCGACGCAATGGATTGAGTGAGTAATCGGGGAAGGGGCGCGTCGTCGGTGTGACGCAGAAGCATAAATCCGTTTATTATTTATTTTGTTTCATTGAAACAAAGATTGATTATTGTATGTATTAAATGTTTTGGAAGGTCCAAATTCAAATATTTCATGAGTCATTATTTGAATTTGCAATGGGAACGTATGTTAAGCCAGAGAGACTGGACAACAGGGTGACATTCACAGGTGTGCAGACTTGAGAAGGTGAGGTACAACATGCACTGGAGCCCGCGGCCACTGACGCGGCCACACGACTAATCGCGACTAATCGAAAAAACAATCGACAGATTAGTCGACTACCAAAATAATCGTTAGTTGCAGCCCTAGTCTGAAGGTTGCCTGTTCGATACTTGATTTATTTATTTATTTTTATTTTTACATTTAACCGAAGCCTTCATGCAAATCGATTTACAATATATATATATATATCTGTCTAAGTGAATCACCGTGGCATTCTTAATCCATTCTTAATCTTCCCCCCCCCATCACGTCTCAGTTTGGAAGAGGAAAAGAGGTTAGAAGACCACAGAACACCTAATTCGTCCAAGATGAGCCGGAGAGCAGTAAACAGAGGTGAAGAGTCCATGGCCAGACAGGATGGGAGAGCGGAGAAGGGCGGAGACACAGGTGGTGATGATGATGAGGCAGGATGCAGTCCGGTAGACATGATGGATGATGGTGATGACCTGGCTCGAAGGAGTGAGATCCGGAGCAAGTACCGAGACCTCATCAGCACGGTTCAACGTGAGTGGAGGACACTTAAGCAATATCACACGAGAGGGAGTGTGTTATACTGAATATCAGCACGGCTGTGATTCGGTCGTAGGTACGAGGCCGCAGACCTCGAGTGTGATATTGCTTTTATACAACAGTTCTACAGCGCGATTTATTAGTTAACAGTAATAAGCGACAACAGATTATGATTTGTTTGTTTATTTAATCATAAAAATAAACAAAAAATAGTTCCGCAACTGAACTTCAAATGGACGGTTGCCTAGTAACCTGAACACAAACATGTAGTCTAATTAACGGTCATTTAGTAGAACATCTGTGCGGCGGAGTGATACATAGTTAAAGGTCCCAGTGCTGTTATACTGTATATCAGCACTCATGGAATGCCTCTTGTCCAATCAAATTACTTGGTCGGAACTAACTGTTGTATAAAGCATGATAGTCTTGTTTAGGACTGCCATATTTCCCCCACTTTGTGTAACTATTTTTGACACCTTTCAGGGATACTGAGTTGGCTTGACCATTGATTATATCTGTTCACAGAAAACCGAGAGGACATGTTGAAACCCAAAAACAACAAACTCACTGAGGTTCTGGAGGAGGCCAACAAACTTTTTAAAGAAGGTATGCTATGATAAATATTCTCTCTCACCTTTCTGCATAAGGCATGGGCCGGAGTCCAAAATTGTGAAGTTCATTTTCGCCCTAAGTATTTTGTCGACGGTCTCTTTTACGCCATGGAAAAGGCAGAAACCAGAATGAAGAAGAAGTAAACAATGTTAGTGAGCCCATCTGTTCGGTACATGATAGATCTATTTTGGGAGTTGCACTTGAATTATGAAATGCCATCGTCGCGGAGTAAGTGGCTTTGTTCAAGCCTGTTTTCTATTGTCAAACATTGTAACCTCAGGGCTGTGGTTATAGTTTCTAAATAATGTGCATTATCTTTACTGTTCAAAGAAACAACTTCACCTGTTTATTTGTGTACGTCTCTCGTCTATCTTGGTTTACTAAACTTTATTTAAACCACACAATACCAACGATGGCATCAGTGATGTTAGTCCAGTGAATGCAAGTAAACTGTTTGAACCTTTTTATCTTAGTGAATAGAGTTTACCCACCTTGCTTTGTGTGCTATTTGTTTTAGGGTTTTCCAACCTATTCAATCCATGGTGTTCAGGGTTTAACCTACTATATTAAAAAAAGGGGGGTCACATGTAGAAACTGTTGAAATTCCTACACTGTTCATCTGATTACCCTCAAATTACCCTCAATCAATGCTGAACGTCTGCACATCTTGATTGTTTCATTTCAAGTCTATTGTGGTGGTGTAAAGAGCCAAAATTATGAACGTTCTGTCAGTGTCCAAATATATATGGACCTATGAACTGTATAAGCAAAGTGCCTCTTCCCACCACCTTTCACAGTCCATTTCCCCTCCTGCTTTAATAATGACGTCGCTCTTTGTTTTCCCTCACAGTTCATCAGCCCCGGGAGGCAGTGCTGGATGCCCAGCTCCTCATTCTAGCAACAGACCTTGGCAAAGAGAAGGCCAGCCAACTGCATGCTGGGGGATCTACCTTTGACCCGGCTGCCTTCACTGAGAACCTTGTGAGTCAGAGTAGGAGGTGGTGGAGGATGAAGATAGTAGTTACTCTGATAGAAATCATCTCTAGTAATCTCCCAGAAGCAAAGTATCTTTGTCAGGGACCATATCATTGTATCTGCATTTAACTAGCCAGATGTCAGGATGTCTATTGATATGGTTGTCACAAGTCTTGTCAAATTTGCTTGTTCAGGACTTTGTATAAGTCTGATTGCTGAAACACTGTTTGTGTTTTGGATGGATTACCCAGCTCTCCTTCATGGGGCTGAATCGATTGGAGGATGAGGAGGAGGAAGCAGAGAAGGATGGCGCAACCGGCGGCTACCTACCCGCTGATGCCTGGCAGAAGTTGGCTAAGAGAGCAGAGTGCTGCTTCAGGACAGCCCCGACCTTCCACTACATGTGAGTGTCTCCTTCTCCTTCCCCTCTTTGTGAGGATCGAGACAAAGGTGTCTACCGTACTGACCAACATGTGTCTTGTTATCCGACCAGCATATAAACCTGACTCAATTGTCACCCTATGTTCAGTCCTGAGCCTTCACTGTCGTATGTATCTGTATTTACCTGAGTTTCCTAGTAAAGTACCTACGTTTTGGATTATTGTGAACCTTGACGCCTGCGTTATTGCAGCACTTGGGTACACACACACCACTCCATCTCGTTATGTGCATGGAAGAAATTGATCAAGTTGACTAATAATAACTAATTGTTATCGTCTTGGATGATTTTCCCCTGTATTTTTGCATGGAGAGTATATCTCTGATTAATCCCAGTGTCTGTTTTCTACCAGGCTGGGCTCGTTCCCGGCAGAGCCACCTCCACCAAGGCAACGGGTAGAGAGGCAGAGGAAGGTGCCCGGCCAGGAAGCCAAGAGGACCATGCCCATGCAGGTCTCTGTACTTCACACACTCAACATATCGTGGCGTTAGAATTATAAGGTTCTATCTCCATTTTTGTCAAAATTGAGTTTTTTTACATAATCTGATCCATTAGGTGTTTATTAAAGCCTGTGTGGTGTTATTTTTAAAATGTTGACATTTTTGAGTTAGTAATTCATAAAATACAAAGGTTCCATCTGACAAAACATAATGGAATGTAAAAACTTTGACGCTCAATATCTCTGAACTACCGTAGACGGAGATAGAACCGTATAATTCTAAGCTCACGATTTGTGTTTGGAGGATAGTGATGTTACCTAATTTATGTATTTTTTAGAGGGGGGGGTCTACGTCTCATCCAAGTCACATGATGCGTGAGCTAACATCTTCCTGTCTGCTAAACTCCACTGCTGTTGGAATAACGTTTAGCTTCAGGCAGCTAGGTACAAGTCCAGACAGTGTGGAGTATCATTGTTAGACCACCATTAGTGCTATCTATTTATAGCACCACTATAACTCGTGCTACTAGTTATATATCACATATCAGACTCCATCTTTTGGCCAGCAACGGTAACTTTTCCACCTACCTCAAATCTATGGACCGCTTTCAAATAAACACAACAACTCTGTAAAAAGCAAAGGAGCACAACACTTTCTGGTAGCTTTTTAGTCATACGTTTGAATACCTAATTGTTACCAATTCACACACGGTGTGGCGCTACATCATTTGTGGAGGACGACATGTTTACACTTGTTTGTCATTTTAAGTGAGGTCACCCAGAGTCCAAGATGGGGGAAATAGGTCATGTTTTTTAACTGTAGTTTGCTTGACTTTATCTTGCAGTTGATGAACTTTGAAGAATCCCACCAGGAGGCAACTGAGAAGGAGGTAGAGAGGATTCTGGGATACTTGCGAAGCTACTGATGACCGTGAGTTTTGACTGTTGTTTTGATATATATTATATTGTATTATATATATCGACTTGATGTTTACATTTAAGTTAATAATTGTATATCAGATCGATAGCCGTTGTGTCTCTCTTCACAGCGACATCACCTATCTCATATTATGCGTTTGTGATCGATCCCAACTCGTTCTCGCGGACAGTGGAGAACATTTTCCATACGTCTTTTCTGATCAGGGTGAGTGGCTTATGTTTGATAGGTATAGTTATCAATCGATGGGGGGGGCAACCACCACTGCAGCACTGCTACTCATTTATGAGATGCAGATAGTACTGTATATACATAGGGAGATACAACTTTAAGATTCCTACATTTACTATTACATAGCCAATGGAAGAATTATTGTATTCCTATATTTTGTGTTCCTTAGGATGGTTTGGCAAGGATGTACCTGGATAACGACAAGTTGCCTTGTATCGGTAAGAAAAAAACTACATTTCCCATCACACCTTCCGTACGCATGTGTATGAGTCTTTAATGAGTCATAAATATGTGTGCAGGTCGTGAGCTTAGAATGATAAGGTTCTAGGTCTATCTCCGTTTAGGGTAGTTCAGAGATATTGAGCGTCAAAGTTTTTACATTCCATTATGTTTTGTGAGATGAAACCTTTGTATTTTATGAATTACTAACAAAAAAAAATCAACATTTAAAAAATAACACCACACAGGCATTAGTAAACACCTAATGGATCAGATTATATAAAAAACTCAATTTTGACAAAAATGGAGATAGAACCTTATAATTCTAACGTCACAAGGTGTTGTGGTTGTATTAGCCGCCCTGGTAGGAGTAATATCTGTGAGGTTTCATGTTTACGAGTCCTGTTCTTGATGTTGCTTCCTTCCCATTATTCTGCAAGAATTATCTCAGGTTGTTCTGCAGGAATAACAGGTCGTTATTAATGTGAGTGCATGTGATTCAATAATACTGGGTCATTATTAATGTGAGTGCTTCATGTGATTCAGCTCCTGTGGAGGAAGGGGAGGTGGAGGCTGGAGGGTCGTCCACACAGCAGTGTGTCATCTCCATCAGCCGTAAGAGCTGGAGGGTGAGGGATGCTCTAGCTCTATACCCATCACTCTAGCTCTATACTCATCACTCTAGCTCTATACCCATCACTCTAGCTCTATACCCATCACTCTAGCTCTATACTCATCACTCTAGTTCTATACTCATCACTCTAGCTCTATACCCATCACTCTAGCTCTATACCCATCACTCTAGCTCTATACCCATCACTCTAGCTCTATACCCATCACTCTAGCTCTATACTCATCACTCTAGTTCTATACTCATCACTCTAGCTCTATACCCATCACTCTAGCTCTATACCCATCACTCTAGCTCTATACTCATCACTCTAGCTCTATACCCATCACTCTAGCTCTATACTCATCACTCTAGCTCTATACTCATCACTCTAGCTCTATACCCATCACTCTAGTTCTATACCCACCACTCTATACCCATCACTCTAGCTCTATACTCATCACTCTAGCTCTATACCCATCACTCTAGCTCTATACTCATCACTCTAGCTCTATACCCATCACTCTAGTTCTATACCCACCACTCTATACCCATCACTCTAGCTCTATACTCATCACTCTAGCTCTATACCCATCACTCTAGCTCTATACTCATCACTCTAGCTCTATACCCATCACTCTAGTTCTATACCCACCACTCTATACCCATTACTCTAGCTCTATACCCACCACTCTAGCTCTATACTCATCACTCTAGCTCTATACCCATCACTCTAGCTCTATACTCATCACTCTAGCTCTACACCCATCACTCTAGCTCTGTACCCATCAGACCCTTTGTATCTTACTCACTAAGCTCATCTATCTCACACACCAAACATCATATTTTTGTTCATAACTTAAAGGACTTTTTTAATGCTCTTTTTCAACAAGTTAATATAATTTATGTTCACACATTTGACAACCAGCTGATTGTAAAAAGGTTGTTTTATTTGATGTCATCTCATGCTTTGTTGTTTTCTGTCTCCTAGGAACTCATTGATGTCTTTGACATAACGGAGCCCTTAATCCATGCTCCAAGCACACAGGCTCAGGCAGATTGAGGCATCAGAAGCTGTTAATACAATTTTTTTGGAAATGTTCATTTGTTTAGTTCTGACCTTTCTGAGCGACGATAATTAATATTTTCTTAGTTAATTCACAATTATTTTTTTATAGCACGATCATTTCTATGTAGGATAGATAATTTATAATTTGCGATCTGAAGAAGAGAATATAAGAAAAGAAGAATTTTATGTTCATAGAGTTGTATGGGTCAAAGTTGAAAGTTCGCCACAACTATCGCATGCCCTGCGTTCGCCTACAATGGCTAAACATCATCCAGATTTGATCTTCTGCAGAAAACAAGCCGGTGTTGCTAAGGTCTTACATTTTAATTCAGTAGATGTAAGCGCATTGATAGTGTGTGGTATTTGGCAATGGTCAGTCGAAAGAATGTTACCACAGAGAAGGAGAGAACCAAACCAATCTGTCAATTGTATTGTATTTTTATCTTGTTATTAAAGTTTGGACTGTTGTTTGACGTTTAGCAATTCCGGGTTTTTGTTTCAGTTTAAAGGGTTAGCCGGTTTGTTATTTTTCATTCATGATAAACGTGTACCGTGTGGCAGCCCTCTCACTATGTGCTGTGGCCAGACGTTTTCCACAGAACTTTTTTTCAACACTTTCATTTTTAAAGGTTTGAACATTGATAAATTTACCTTCAGTATCATACACGGGGAAGAAATTGATACATCATTTATTTGCATACATCTAGCCTTGCTTTTCCCGCTTTGACACACAGAAACACTAATATTATTCATTTCTATCCTCCCGCTATCCTTGTTCTGCTCAGACTAGCAGAGATTTTGTATGACAGCGATCTGACCAGTGTAACCCTAACCCTGTATGAGGAGAAAAAACTAAGCACATAGGATAATTACATTGGAGTCAGATTATCAATATTAGACATGTTTTGCTATCAACAAAACATAGCCAAAAGTCTCTGCCAAACATTCATGTGAAAACTGATATGATTATATTTGCTCTACAGCCTGAGTCAGTTCAACCATTCTTCCTGTTCTAAAATGGTCATTGTATTCCTGCTATTTTTATGCAATAAAACGTATGTCACCCCATTATTCTATCCAGACTGTTTGAGAGTCTAGTTTCCTCCTTGTAGCTACAGTATCGGTGCACCCAGGTGGCAGGCTGCAGGTTATGATGTTGTCCACATGAGGGCGCTGGTGATCCCACTGCTTTTCCATTCCATGGAGTGGAATGTTACTGTGCTGCTACACAGCTGGATACATTCATCAATAATAGGAGGCCTTTCATATAAATAAACATTGGAAAATATAACAGTTTTTTATACTGCTGCTGAAACAATTCGGAGTGCCAGATGTGTGTGAGTTTCAACCACTGAATAGGAAATATTCTCATGAAGTTCTGGATTCGCCAATTCGCTTTGTGTTGTGCTGACGACAGTTGACCACCAGATGGCGCCGTGCCTAGTGTTTCTGCTATATGGCCGGGATGATTGCGCCCTCACGTGTTCATACATTAGTATTGCAGTGTATCTGTTACGTTCTACGTTCGCTAGGGAGAAGAAGAAGTAACAAAGTATTACTGGTGTTATGTAACAAGGAGTTTTATTATAGCAAGGATAAATTAAAGTCTTATTGGTATTGAGAAAAACAGAACTGGAGTTACAACAAATGCTTCAAACAAAAATAAACAATAAACTCATCCGTGATGGTTCTTTAAACAATAATTACTAACAGGTTTCTAACACAATAATAATAATAATAATAATAATAATAATAATAACTTTATTTATATAGCACTTTCCGTCAAAGTGCTTTACAAGTACAGTAAGTAAAAAACAACACATTTTAGACTATATAAAAACAGCTATTTCAATTTTAAAAACACACAATTTCGCACCACAAATATAATAGGTAAAAACAAAAATGTTAAACAAATTTAAAAACAACTATTTCAATTTAAAAACACACATAAATTACAACAGCACAAAGAACAGCCTATGACATGTAGACAACACAAAACAGGTGGGTCTTTAGCTTATTTTTAAACACTTCCACTGATTCTGCCTGTCTGATATCAAGTGGAAGACGGTTCCAGAGAGTTGGTGCCCGGAAAGAGAACGCACGCTCACCGATTGTCTTTCTTCTAACCCTAGGAATAGTGAGCAGGGCAGAGCCTTGTGAGCGCAGAGCCCTTGAGGGCACATATGGGACGAGAAGGTCCTTTAAATAAGAAGGAGCGGTGCCATTTATAGCTTTGTAAGTTAGCAGGAGCAACTTGAAATCCGCTCTAACATGGACAGGGAGCCAATGAAGGGAGGCCAGCACTGGTGAAATATGGTCGTATTTCTTGGACCCAGTCAAAATGCGAGCTGCAGCATTTTGGACCATTTGTATGCCATGGAAGCTCTTTTTTGGCAATCCCGACAAAAGGACATTACAATAATCTAATCTGGATGTCACAAAAGAATGGATCAGAACCTCAGCATCTTCAAAAGAAAGGATTGATCTAATCTTGGCAATTCTTCTGAGGTGAAAGAATGCTATTTTTATCACCCCCTTTATGTGAGGGTCAAATGTGAGGCTCTGATCCAGAATGACACCGAGATTTTTAACCTTGTCCCTGCACTGGATGACACAATCATCCAAGGTCAAGACAAGACCATCACCTGGATGAGTTAGTCTAGCTGGACCGAATTTTATCATTTCAGTCTTGTCTGAATTTAATAGCAGAAAGTTCGCTGATAACCAGCCCTTCACAGCAGCCAGACAGGTCTTTAACGTAACTAAGTCTGAGACATTTCCTGCTGTTATAGGCATATATAGTTGTAAATCATCAGCATAACAATGAAAAGCAAGACCAAAAGAACGCAAGATCTGACCCAGTGGTGCCAAGTACAGTGAGAACAACAGAGGGCCCAGAACGGACCCCTGTGGGACTCCATACTTCACTGCCCGGGATGCAGACAATATGTTATTGTGTAGAACACATTGGGATCTATTTAACAGGTATGACTCTAGCCACTGGAATACTTGGCCTGAGATGCCAAACAGGTTCCTGAGCCTATCTAGTAATATGTGATGATCTACTGTGTCAAAAGCAGCGCTCAGGTCCAACAATAAAAGAACAGATGTTGAGCCTGAGTCGACCGTCAATAGTAAGTCATTTACCACCTTAGTGAGTGCTGTTTCAGTAGAGTGGTTGGTGCGGAATGCCGACTGTAGTGGCTCAAACAGATTATTTGAAGACAGAAAATTTACAAGCTGTTTTGAGACCACTTTTTCAAAAACCTTAGATAAAAAAGCCAAATTCGAGACAGGTCTATAACTTGCCAGTGAGAGTGGCTCTAGACCCGGTTTCTTTAATAGGGGTTTAACCACTGCAGATTTAAAACAGGCTGGGAAAACTCCATTTAAAAGAGATAGATTGAGGATAGCTAAGACATAGGCTCCTAGAGTTGACCGGCTCCTAGAGTTGACCAAAGATCCTTAATAACCCAGGCTGGTAGCGGATCCAGGGAGCAAGTTGTGGATCTAGAAGCCACGACCACCTTAGTCAGATCATCTAATGAGATGGACTCAAACTCAAAGAAAACATTTCCTGAATAAGGGGGCAAAATGGCACCAAAAACTAATCCCCCCATGGATGGCTGTGGTATCCTGGCTCTAATAGCCTCTACTCTGTCATCAAAAAAGTCAGAAAAATCATATGCTGACACTTCAGTACAGCTCTTTTTCTGATGGCCTTGTGTCAACCGAGCAACAGTGTCAAAAAGAAGTCTGGGATTGTGCTTAAGCACAATCAGATTCGAATAGTAGGCTGCCTTCGCCGCATCCATCCCAGACTGATAAGTGATCAGATTTTCGTGCCACAGTTGATAATGCACCTCCAGCCTAGAGCCACGCCACTGGCGCTCAACTTTTCTGCAGTTCTTTTTGAGAATTAGTAACTCATCATTTAGCCAGGGTGTAGAGCTCTTTTGAGAAGCTTTACGGATCTTTGCTGGTGCCACTAAATCGAGCAGGCCCTGGAGAGCGCCATTAAAGTTATCAGTAAGATTGTCAACTGAACAGGTCTGGCTAAAAACCTGGTTTACAGTATCAGGCAATCTCAGACGTAGATCACTTAAAGCTCTGGGGCTAATATAGCGACACAAACGTGTTTCCTTAGTCCCTGGGTCTTTTAAATTCGGGAGTAAAGCATCAAACACAATCGCAAAGTGATCCAACATTGGCAGTTTACAGAATTCTATTTCTGTCACAGATATTCCGCAACCTATTACTAAATCTAGTGTGTGCCCAAGCTGGTGTGTTGGTCCAGACACAAACTGTGTAAGATTAAAAGAATCAATGATGTTTAAGAAGTCATTCACTAAAGGCTTGTCAGGACAGCAGACATGAATGTTTAAATCCCCCATAATCAAAATCGTCTCATAGTGAGGGATAAACCTGGATAGAAAGTCTGCAAACTCAGAGATAAAGTTCCCATTATATTTTGGTGGACGGTAGATCACAGCAAACAGGAAATCAGCTGGTTTGTTTATCGAAAAAAGCTGTAATTCAAAACTAGTAAAAGCAGCACCATTTAGTATCTGTTTGCATTTAAAGCCATCATTAAACAAAGAGGCCACGCCCCCTCCCTTTCCAGTCAGTCTGGGAGTGCTGAAGAAACTGGTGTCGGGAGGGCAGAGATCTGTCAGGGGCGCTAATTCACCCTCATTCAACCAAGTCTCGGTTAAAAACATAAAATCCAAGGCATGGGAGTTATAAAAGTCACGAAGGATGAAAGTCTTTTTCGATAATGAGCGGACATTTAGGAGAGCCATGTGTACCTTCACCTTTTTACCAGCGGCAGCCGGCTGAACTGTAGACTCCGGTACACACAGGTTGTCCAAACACGCTCCGCCTCCTCCTCTCCTCCCGTTCCAGCTGGGTTGAAACAGCTGATCGGGCAGTAGATACGACGGGTAAACAGGCTGGATGCACCGTTGTCGACCGGCCAGATCCACGTCGGTGATGCAAACGCCAGCACTCCGGTGTGTTGTCATCCTTGTCCACACTCTCCTCTTTGCAATCGCTACATGTAGTCCGGCGCGTATACCGCGAATGCGCTTTCGTCTCCTGCGAGTCCTTTTTTGGGGCAGGTAGAACGGCTCGCAGTGAAGCAGCTCCTCGGGAATTGTAGCCAGGTGAGGTGGTAGGCATGGCACCGATTTTCCGTTTCCAGCATGAGAAACCTTCTCAAAAGAGTCGAGTATGTCCAAAAGCACCTGGCGCTCATAAGCCAACAGTGAATGTGTGTTTGTAACAAACAAAGACACCAGTAGACAAACAATAAACGTGCAAACACAGAGAGAGGGACAGCATGCCCTGACAGTCGGCGCCATCTTCCTCTTCCACAAGGTATAAACTAACAAGTATCAAACTAACAAGTATCAAACTAACAAAGTAGTACAACAAAAGAATGGTGGGCACACAGCTCCTGCTGCTTTCATGTCAATGTCTTTTAAATGATGTGGCCTCTGATGATTGGCTGGTTTGGAGTTGATCGGCTGGAGTTGATTGGCTGGAGTTGATTGACCACTGCTGGAGTTGATTGGCAATTATCAAGGGGGGGGGGGTCCTCTGGACTGGACTTATCTCCTATGGCTGTTAAAGAGACATACACACAAACACACAGACAACCAGGCTACTCATAGCCGTCACAGTATCAGATGAGTGCTACGTAAACGCATTTAAACAGTATTGTTCATTCAATGTACATTGTTTTGATCTCAATCATTCTAAATAAATAATGTTAACTCATTCATAAAGACAAGTGTAGTGAATCCAGAACCTGAGATAAGGAGATCAGCGAGAGAGAGAAAGCCTGTTTGAGTGTAAAGTCTGTACTAGTAGGATCTACCAATGCTCACTCAGCGACGCAACAGTTTGCCAAACACTACAATAGTGATGCATGGTGGTGTAATTATTTTGCCCAGTGCAAGTCATGTATGCCTATAGTATCACTCTTTCTGCCCATTGATTAATTTGTATAAATGTTGTTTAGTTTGAGGAAGTGCACGGGGGCGTGACAGATGATTGAATGAGTGAGAGGAAACCACAGACACCTGTGGCAGAGTTGGCTGTGTGTTTGGAGAGCGTGCGACAGTGACGTATTACTATCTTGTTATTTAAGTTTGGACTATTGTTTGACGTTTAGCAATTCCGGGGTTTTGTTTCAGTTTAAAGGGTTAGCCGGTTAGTTATTTTTCATTCATGATGAACGTGTAAAAGACGACCAAAGGGTGATGTCGTGGTTGGGTGGAGGGTGGTGATGTTGTGGTTGGGTGGAGGGTGGTGATTTCGTGGTTGGATGGAAGGTGGTGGCATTGTGGTTGGGTGGAGGGTTGTGGTTTCGTGGATGGATGGAGGGTGGTGGTGGTTTCGTGGCTGAGGGGAGGATGGTGGTTTCGTGGCTGAGGGGAGGATGGTGGTTTCGTGGCTGAGGGGAGGATGGTGGTTTCGTGGCTGAGGGGAGGATGGTGGTTTCGTGGCTGAGGGGAGGATGGTGGTTTTGTGGCTGAGGGGAGGGTGGTGGTGTTGTGGCTGGAAGGCTGTGGTTTCGTGGCTGGGTGGAAGGTGGTGGCATTGTGGTTGGGTGGAGGGTGGTGGTTTCGTGGCTGGGTGGAGGGTGATGGTGTTGTGGCTGGGTGGATGGAAGGTGGTGGCATTGTGGTTGGGTGGAGGGTGGTGGTTTCATGGTTGGGTGGAGGGTGGTGGTGTCTAATATTTGTAAACACTTGTAAATATACTTTTCGCGAAGGCAATAAAGCCTTTTATTTAGGATTGGTGGTGTCGTGGCTGGGTGGAGGGTGGTAGTGTCATTGCTGGGTGGAGTGTGGTGTTGTCATGGTTGGGTGGAGGGTGGTGGTGTCATGGCTTGGTGGAGGGTGCTGGGGGTTCGAGGGTGGTGGTGTCATGGCTGGGTCGAGGGTGGTGGGGTTGGAGGGTGGTGGTGTTGAGGGTGGTGGTGTTGTGGTTGTGAATGGGTGGAGGATGGTGATGTTGTGGCTGGGTGGAGGGTGGTAGTGTTGTGGCTGGGTGGAGGTTGGTGGTGTTGTGGCTGGATGGATGGATTGAGGGTGGTGGCGTTGTGGTTAGGTGGAGGGTTGTGGTTTTGTGGCTGTGGGGAGGGTGGTGGTGTTGTTGTGGCTGGGTGGAGGTGTTGTGGCTGGGTGGAGGGTGGTGGTGTTATGGCTGGGTGGATGGATGGATTGAGGGTGGTGGCGTTGTGGTTAGGTGGAGGGTTGTGGTTTCGTGGCTGGGGGGAGGGTGATGGTGTCTAATATTTGTAAACACTTGTAAATAAATATACTTTTAGCGAAGGCAATAAATCATTTTATTTAGGATTGGTGGAGTCGTGGCTGGGTGGAGGGTGGTAGTGTCATTGCTGGGTGGAGGGTGTTGGGGTTGGAGGGTGAATGTGTCATGGCTGGGTCGAGGGTGGTGGGGTTGGAGGGTGGTGTTATGGCTGGGTGGAGTGTGTTAGGGTGGAGGGTGGTGGTGTTGTTGTGGCTCGGTGGAGGGTGGTGGTGTCATGGCTGGGTGGAGGGTGGTGGTGTCATGGCTGGGTGGAGGGTGTTTGGGTTGGAGGGTGGTTGTGTTATGGCTAGGTCGTTGGGTGAAGGGTTGAGTGTGTTAGGGTGGAGGGTGGTGTCATGGCTGGGTGGAGGGTGGTGGTGTCATGGCTGGGTGGAGGGTTTAGTGTTTTAGGGTGGAGGTTGGTGGTGTTGTGGCTGGGTGGAGGGTGGTGGTGGTGTTGTGGCTGGTTGGAGGGTGGTGGTGTCATGGATGGCTGGAGGGTGTTGGGGTTGGAGGGGTTGGAGGGTGGTGTCATGGCTGGGTCACCGTCCATAAAAGGTGTGAGTGTGTGTGAGTACGCGTCTCTGTTTGTGTGTGTGTGTGTGTGTGTGTGTGTTGACCAACCTTTGTGTGTGTGAGCAAACTTGTAACGCCCCTCTCCCAGGCCTCTGGAGTGGATCGAGGAGCAGAAAACGGGGGCGTTCCTAAGTGTGTCCTAAAGGCTCAGAGGAGCCCCCTGTCTTCCTGGAGGTGCATTACAACAGCTGCCCCAACAGCACACACTCCACTGCTGCTGGTGGGCAAGGGTGTCACCTTCGACAGGTAAAACACACACACCTCCTTCTTCACCACCGCCATCATCTTCACCCTACCACCACCTCCACCACAACAGACATCACCTTTCAGGCACTCACTCATACCTTGTCCACCCTCTCTCTCCCTTTCTCTCTGCTCTCTGGTGGCAGCTGTAGGATCTCTCTGAAGCCGCCCTCGGGGATGGACGCCATGAGGGCTGACATGGGAGCTGCCGCCACTGTTTGTGCGTCCATCGTCACGACAGCAGCCCTGAACCTCCCTATCAACGTCAGCGGTGAGCTTGTGGACTCCAGTTGGACAGAGTATTCGATTTTGTAGTGTGTGAGTGTGTGTATGTATGCAAGTGGAGGAGGTGTCTGTATGACTGTATGTCTGTCTGTATGTCTGTGTGCATGTCTGCATGTCTGCGGAGGAGGTGTATGTATGTAAGTGGAGGTGGTGTCTGTATGTATGTAAGTGGAGGAGGTGTATGTATGTAAGTGGAGGTGGTGTCTGTATGTATGCAAGTGTTACAGACTTGTATGTATTGTATTATGTCCTGTGTCTGTTTTTGTTTTCATTCTGTCTGTCTCCCCCTAGGTGAAGTGGTGTGCATGTGGTTCCTCCCCTGTTGGTTATTGGGTCCTGTCCATCATCGTTATCTCGTCAGCCCTCACCTGTGTTCAATCAGTTGTCATCCAAACCCAGAAGATCATCTCCTACTTAATGTGTGTTTTGTCATGTGTAGCGAGAGAGGGAAGGGGTGGTGTTTTGTTTGACTAGTTTGTTTATAATCTGTTACCAGAAATTGTTTCTTTTGTTCATAGCTGTGGGTTTAGTGTGTTGATGGACCCCTGTTTTCTCTTTTCTTCCCCACGGGAGAAGGGCTAGGTAAGATACCGTGGGGTATACATTACATCACGTAGATAACCGCTGTCTAAAAACATTAGGTAAGACGCGAGCGGGTGTCACGCCCCGTAGTTCTGTAGCAGGTAGTTTAGGTTCCGGGTAGGTTAGTTAGTATGTGATATAGGTAGGTCAGAGGTGTAGGGAAGAATAGGGCTGTGTTTTGTTGTGACACCGTTCGCATGGTCCTTCTCCTACCCTTTGTTAATCCCCAGTTGTTTTTGGGTCATTGTTAATGTTATATGACTGTTGTCAGTAATATTTGTAAACACTTGTAAGAGGGTGGTGTCATGGCTGGGTGGAGGTTGGTGATGTTGTGGCTGGGTGGAGGGTGGTGATGTTGTGGCAGGGTGGAGGGTGGTGATGTCGTGGCTGGGTGGAGGTTGGTTGGGTGGATGGATGGAGGGTGGTGGTGGTTTCGTGGCTGAGGGGAGGATGGTGGTTTCGTGGCTGAGGGGAGGATGGTGGTTTCGTGGCTGAGGGGAGGATGGTGGTTTCGTGGCTGAGGGGAGGATGGTGGTTTCGTGGCTGAGGGGAGGATGGTGGTTTCGTGGCTGAGGGGAGGGTGGTGGTTTCGTGGCTGAGGGGAGGATGGTGGTTTCGTGGCTGAGGGGAGGATGGTGGTTTCGTGGCTGAGGGGAGGATGGTGGTTTCGTGGCTGAGTGGAGGATGGTGGTTTCGTGGCTGAGGGGAGGATGGTGGTTTCGTGGCTGAGGGGAGGATGGTGGTTTCGTGGCTGAGGGGAGGATGGTGATGTTGTGGCTGGGTGGAGGGTGGTGTTGTTGTGGCTGGAGGGTGGTGGTGTTGTGGCTGGGTGGAGGGTGGTGGTTTTGTGGCTGGGTGGAGGGTGGTGGTGTTGTGGCTGGGTGGATGGAAGGTGGTGGCATTGTGGTTGGGTGGAGGGTTGTGGTTTCGTGGCTGGGGGGAGGGTGGTGGTGTCTAATATTTGTAAACACTTGTAAATATACTTTTCGCGAAGGCAATAAAGCCTTTTATTTAGGATTGGTGGTGTCGTGGCTGGGTGGAGGGTGGTAGTGTCATTGCTGGGTGGAGTGTGGTGTTGTCATGGTTGGGTGGAGGGTGGTGGTGTCATGGCTTGGTGGAGGGTGCTGGGTGTTGGGGTTGGTGGGTGGTGGTGTCATGGCTGGGTCGAGGTTGGAGGGTGGTGGTGTTGTGGTTGTGAATGGGTGGAGGTTGGTGTTGTGGCTGGATGGATGGATGGATTGAGGGTGGTGGCGTTGTGGTTAGGTGGAGGGTTGTGGTTTTGTGGCTGGGGGCAGGGTGGTGGTGTTGTTGTGGCTGGGTGGAGGTGTTGTGGCTGGGTGGAGGGTGGTGGTGTTATGGCTGGGTGGATGGATGGATTGAGGGTGGTGGCGTTGTGGTTAGGTGGAGGGTTGTGGTTTCGTGGCTGGGGGGAGGGTGGTGGTGTCTAATATTTGTAAACACTTGTAAATAAATATACTTTTAGCGAAGGCAATAAATCATTTTATTTAGGATTGGTGGAGTCGTGGCTGGGTGGAGGGTGGTAGTGTCATTGCTGGGTCGAGGGTGGTGGGGTTGGAGGGTGGTGTTATGGCTGGGTGGAGTGTGTTAGGGTGGAGGGTGGTGGTGTTGTTGTGGCTGGGTGGAGGGTGGTGGTGTCATGGCTGGGTGGAGGGTTTAGTGTTTTAGGGTGGAGGTTGGTGGTGTTGTGGCTGGGTGGAGGGTGGTGGTGGTGTTGTGGCTGGTTGGAGGGTGGTGGTGTCATGGCTGGCTGGAGGGTGTTGGGGTTGGAGGGTGGTGTCATGGCTGGGTCACCGTCCATAAAAGGTGTGAGTGTGTGTGTGTACGCGTCTCTGTTTGTGTGTGTGCGTGTGTGTGTGTTGACCAACCTTTGTGTGTGTGAGCAAACTTGTAACGCCCCTCTCCCAGGCCTCTGGAGTGGATCGAGGAGCAGAAAACGGGGGCGTTCCTAAGTGTGTCCTAAAGGCTCAGAGGAGCCCCCTGTCTTCCTGGAGGTGCATTACAACAGCTGCCCCAACAGCACACACTCCACTGCTGCTGGTGGGCAAGGGTGTCACCTTCGACAGGTAAAACACACACACCTCCTTCTTCACCACCGCCATCATCTTCACCCTACCACCACCTCCACCACAACAGACATCACCTTTCAGGCACTCACTCATACCTTGTCCACCCTCTCTCTCCCTTTCTCTCTGCTCTCTGGTGGCAGCTGTGGGATCTCTCTGAAGCCGCCCTCGGGGATGGACGCCATGAGGGCTGACATGGGAGCTGCCGCCACTGTTTGTGCGTCCATCGTCACGGCAGCAGCCCTGAACCTCCCTATCAACGTCAGCGGTGAGCTTGTGGACTCCAGTTGGACACAGAGTATTCGATTTTGTAGTGTGTGAGTGTGTGTATGTATGCAAGTGGAGGAGGTGTCTGTATGTCTGCATGTCTGCGGAGGAGGTGTATGTATGTAAGTGGAGGTGGTGTCTGTATGTAATATATATTATAGTATTAGTGGTAACACGGATGACGTCGCAAGTAAGTAGCCAGCTGGCTCCAATTTTGAGGCAAATGTATCGTAAAAAGTCGTAACGCTCTATGTAAAGCCAATGTATGTGATTCCTAACTAGCTACATTAGAATTTTCATTTACAAATCATTATTCGTCTAACTAAGTCATTGGTAGCTAGCTACATACTTTGTGTTATTGTTATTCTATTAGCCTACTAAAGTAGCTAGCTAGTATTTAAAATGTTGTTGTTGCGAGATAATACGGAGCTAGTTATCTGCACTTGGAAAGTGTGTATCAGGACTGACATGTTGTTCTTTTTTGCTGTTGTGTTGACATGTTTCCCCATTTAGCCTGGTAATGGACGATAGTCGTGAACATGGAACTAGACGAAGACAAAGTGTTGGTCCTGTTGGAATGGGTACCGGTAAGTAAGAAGTTAGGCTCAATTCTGTAGCTTACTATTTGATATGACATGGCACAGGCCATAGCTAGCAAGCTCTAGTAGTTGATATTGATAATTGTTCATGCAGACTCAAACCTTTTTCTCATCTCCAGATCAACAGCTTGAAATTGGACCAACCATTGCTACAAATCAATCAGTTACAAGATGGCTTGTTGTTGCTGAGATTAATGCATAACTTGTGAGTAAAGCGAATGTGCTTGGTTATATTTTACATTAAATTCCTACAGTGGGGTGCAACAATGTGGCCACCTCTAGTCAAAATGCCTTTTACAATTGATACCTAAGTTAAAAGAAGCAAACCTAAGCTCTAAATGGTAAACATGACACATTTCATCACATTTTGAAGCAAGATTAATTTAGATTTTTCTTTTTACAATTTCAAAATAATAAAACAAGGAAAAAGGCTGTGTGCAAAAGTTTGGGAACCCTGTCAGCTAGTACTTTGTAACTCCTCCTCTGGCAACTATAACAGCTTGCAAATGCTTCCTGTAGCCAGCTAAGAGTCTTTCTGTTCTTCTCTACAAATGCTTCACCCTTTTCTCCAAACATACCTTCTTTGGTTGTGGCCAAAAAGTTCAATTTTGGTTTTGTCAGTTCAAAGCACATTGTTCCAATAGGCTTCAGGTTTCTCAAGGTTTTCTTTTGCATACTTCAGACGCTTCATTTTGTGTTGAGGTCGTAGGAAAGGCTTCTTTCTGTCAACTCTGCCATGTAGGTCTTTGTTGTTTAAGGTACGCTGTACTGTTGTCCTGTGAACAACTAGACCGGTGTCTGCTACTGTTTTTTGCAGATCTTTTGCAGTGATCTGTGGGCTCTTCTGAGCATTTCTCACCAGATCTCGGGCCATTCTATTTGACATTTTTCTTGGTCTTCCAAATCTTGCCGTGACTTCAATTGTTCCATTTATTTTCCATTTTCTCATGATGTTTCTGACAGTGGAAATGGGTAGTTTGAAACATTGCGAGAGTTTTTTGTAGCCTTCTCCTTGATGGTGGAAGTGAACTGTCTCTTCATTCTGATATCCTTGGACAACTGTTAAGAGGAACCCATGGTTTTTAACTCCAGACACAACAGCCACCACAGTCAGGCTTTAGAAGGCATGGAGTTACTTCAGAATATATAGTTCAACCCTGGAATTATATTCACCTGACTCATTGAAGCCCTAACGACTGAATCACCTTGGTCTGGGCCTTAGTAATCATCTTCTCAAAAGGTAACAAAGAATAATCCAAAAGGGTTCCCAAACCTTTGCACAGGGCCCTTTTCCTTTTAAAAAAATGAGAAATGAGAAAAACAAAACATTGAAATAAAAAGAAACCTTTCTTTAAAATGTGCGGAAAGGTGTCATGTTTAACTTTCAGGTTTGCTTTCAATCACTTGGAGATTAATTGTAACAGACATTAAAACCAGGGGTGCCCAAGTTTCTGCACCCTATGTGTAGGGTAGACATTTCTACACAGTATGTGTGTTTTTGGGGGGATGTGTGTGGCTTCCATTCTCTCTGATGTATCTGCACAGCAGTCAGCCATGTATCTGGGTCTTTTTGTGCAGATGATCTTGTGTGTTGTGCTTGTCTTTATTGATAGCTTTCTCCCTAACAGGAAGGGAGTGGAGACCCCTCAGTCCTGCCTGGACCAGCCCATTCAGGCGCGGTTGAGCTTGCTCTCTGACTTCCTTCAAGGTGGGGCACACTTCTAAATACGTTGCCTTAACTTAATCAGTTAAGCTTCATTTTGCAGTCTTTTCCAAGTGCAATTGACTACTTATCTAACTACTTTTCAAGGATAAGAGAATCAGTTTAGGTTAATCTGTCTGGTTAGATTGTCCACTCAAAATACAAATGCCTTGCACCTTGTTATGCCCAAATTACACTGGCTGCGTTAGCTGTGTGTGCGTGGCAGAATTTTGCAGAACTTTCTGTCTTCCCTACTGCCCATGTTTTTTGTTACGCCTCTAATGCGTAGCTGCTACAGCCAGGCCTATCTTTGTACATTCAGATTGACCAAATCTCTTCTTTTGTACATGTGGTACACAGAGAACCACCATCAGAAGACCTGAGAGCTCTATTGGGCTGATATGCTAGCAAAAGCTCTTTCAGATATTCTGGTGCTGTGCCAGTGAGAGCTTTATAAACAAGCAGAAGGATCTTGAAATCTATCCTGAACTTAACAGGAAGCCAGTGTAGAGTCTCTAAAATAGGAGTTATATGAGCTTGTCTGCTTGTTTTGGTTAAAACTCTCGCTGTGACTCATTGCAGCTGGCCAATCGCTTTCTTCGGAAGACCAGAAAGGAGGCCGTTACAATAGTCCAAACTATTTCACTATGAATAGTTCTGGGTTCAGTCTCTACTGTCATCCATCCTTAATGAGCGATTCAAAAAGTGCAATGGTTATAAGCAAAACGCAGTCATGCACACACAGACAGGGAAACACAGAGAGAAGCAAAGAGAAAGTGTGTATGTGTGTGTGAGCAAGAGAGAGAACGGTAGAAAGAGTAGTGGACAAATTATTCAGAGCATGTCCATTTCCACAGGAATGTTATTGGTTTTAATATTTTGCGATTGTGCCAACGACATGTCATTTCATGCGACTTCGATCTCAACATAAGCAAGATGGAAATGTATACTGTCACAATGTTGCCGTGGCAAGAGAATAACCAAACTACCGAACACAGAGAGAGAGGGAGAAATCACTGGAAAAATACTGCCCTTCATGGTGCATGATGTTCTTTTAACTTATTAACATAATATGATTATAGTCTACCTGGGGTTTCTGCTTTGAAACAGATAGCGGAAGTATTGATTTAAAAAAAAGTTAGACATATTTAGATGTAGACATTGAAACTGTAGTCTATGTTGCTGGTTAAGATCATTTTCACGTCGGCCTCACACGTGAAAAATAGGCGAGACTCCGACTCTATAGCAAGCGAGTCGGAGGAGCCAGCATGAGGTGCACGTGAGAGCTCTAGCCCATTAGCATGGGCGCCTAAATGAAACTCACACGCCGCTGAGGTAAGGCGAGGTTGACGCTTCCAGTGTAATTTGGGCCGTAGTCTTTTACTTAATTTCCCCAGATGGCCAGCTCCCTCTCTCCGTCAGTCTTCCTCATAACTCTCCACATGTCTCTCCTTCTATCTATTTTTCAGGAGACTGCAGGTACAGTTCAGACCACGGAGCTATGGTCTCCTGGGAAAATCTCAGTAATGGTGTAAACCTAGAGATGGAGCTATCAAAGGTATCTGCTTTATCACTGCATAAATGACAGTTATTGATTTTCCAGGCACAATCTGACTGTCCCAATCCCTTATAACATCACATGATCCCACAGCAAGGCAAGCATATTAATGCATCTGAGAAATATCAACCACCACAGACCAAACACAGACCAAGTTTCAGAATTGTAATCCACACTCACGGACAGAACTGGACAGAACTAGAGCATCGCTACTACTAGTGGGGTCACCCTGTGTGCTCAATCATACCTGTTGTGTTTTCTCAGGTGGTTCTACTGCTGCTCCACCATGCTGTGTATAATGATCATTATACCCTTCACACACTGGGGCATAACATTGAGGTAGGGGACAGGGCCTCATTATTGTAGACCTAAGTAACCACAGCATTTAAAGCAGTTTTTAAATGACAGTTCCATACTGTAGCATGTCATTTATAAGTTATATTTGTAAATACATAAGTGGCTCATTCCTTATCCCTTAGCTTGAGCTTGTCACCATGCTTCGCTTTGTTGTGGACGACGAGAACGGCCTCTGTGAGCAGTGATCTGGAGAAGTATCTGAAGAAAAGGAAAAGTAAGTCACAACATTTTTCTGTGTTTCATATTCATATTCAACAACACTGCCCCTGCAGTGGTCTGCACAGAGTTCTGAAATAACAGCAAGTATCTCTCTCTCTCTCTCTCTCTCTCTCTCTCTCTCTCTCTCTCAAATGTTTCAGCCTTTGCTAGTAGATGGGGGTCTAGTGCCTCCTCTTTCACGGATGATGAGTCGCCTGTCTTCAACCGCAAACAGAGGGTCCAGTTCATGCAGCTCCACACTGTGGCCTCCTCCTCAGTCAGGTATACTTTTCCATTTACTGTGATCATGTCATTTTGGGGGTGTTGAAATGGGTACAACGGCAACTCAGACTCTCTAGGTACATTGCCTGTTCCGAGGCATGGGTATTGCCAAATTACATTTGAATTTAGTGTTGATGAATTAAATCACCCATGTACTGTACACTGCAGACATTTTTGCAAATACTTTTATGCTCTTCAGCTCTCCCTTGCAGGATCTGATGAACACTCCTCAGTTCAGACTGAGGAAGCTGCAGAGGCAGCTGTCCCAGGAGAGAGACATGAGGGATGAGCTGGAGAGAGAATTGGCTAACAGCAGCACCACTATCACATAGAGAGGTATGCATTTCTCTGCTATTTAAGCAATCCATCAGGTTGATTTTATTTGTGCTATTGTATGAGAATTGCTTTTATATCTCCAGGTGCTACTACTTATACTGAGCTTCCTGCATTCTAATTGTCCCCCCCCCCCCCTTAATAGAAGCCCAAATCTACCAGTTGCAGTATCGTTTAGAGAAGCTGAAAAGAAATCAGGCTGAACAGGAGCTGGAGCCCAGAGCGGAGCTACAGGAGCTCCAGAGCAAGAACCAAACGTAAGGATGGAGGAAGGGTGGAGGGAGGAGGAAAAAAGATGAATAACATTATGGAGGGTTGGGGAACTCTGTGTGACTGTGGTGTCTGTCTGTCTCTCGCAGCAATATGGGGTTCTCATTTTCAGGTGCTACAAGAATGTAATGTAATCTGTCTCTGGCTGTAGAATGTGCATGAAATCCTGAAGAATGTTGCTATATTGCAGGGCTTAAAGTTCTCCGGCGGCACGGGGGAATTTTGAGCAATAAAATAAAATAAAATCACATGCTATTTCTTTACATCGTAATTTAAAGAGTCATCTTCAGCAAAGAGACAGTTCCGCCTACCAATGGTATCACATTGCTCAAGCCAACCAACGACTTCTAGCCAATCGGAGGCAGAGTAGTGGGGCGGGCCTTAAGAAGTTTGAATGAGTGTAATGTTAAGGCCAATGCACACGGCGTGCAATTTTTGTTGCACCACAACATTCGATTGCAATGCACACGGCGTGCGATGCGATTTTGTTGCACCGCAAAATTCCATTTTCAACTCACACCATTGAAGTCTATGAGAAAATCATAAAGAATCTCATCCCAATGCACACGGCGTGCGATGCAATTTTGTTGCACCACAACATTCCATTCTCAATTGTTACTTTATTGTTACGTAGTCGGACCAGGCAGGCTGATTACAATAGGCTCTACCAATATTGCTTGCCTTGCTTCCACAATTTCTACAAGATACAACTGGACATATTGTGATAAAATATGTGGGTCCCCTGATTTAGGGGTATTGGTAAAATGTCAGGAGAGGGAGCGCACAAAACACACAGCCAGAAAGGTGTATTATAAAAGCCACTTTATTATTATGGGCGATGATCAGCCGGACATAGATTCGGAGGACGGCATAGTTCAATAAGTTAGAGCTGGTTTCCCTAATTACCATTACAAACAGTGTACAAAAAAGGCACGCTCATAAAGCCACACATAGAAGCACGCTCATATCGAGCCACAGCATAACCATACGGGCCGACACGAGGCCATAGGACAGCACACAACTCCACTACAAGGGGCGATCAGCAAGACCGGGTGCTCACCACTACACGGCAGCGAATGTTCCTGCGTTCGCGCTACAATATTGTGCCTACATGCTCGATTGTTATTATTATGTAATATAGGCGTCTTGTATGTGAGATGTGCCGTGTAGCTATGTGGCATGACACGGAAATAAATCATGCAGTAATTCGTAGATCTAGTAATGTGTATAGTGGCAGCTGTGGGCTAGGTGTAGTGGCTGGCTGATGGTGATGTTCATATATTGCCCTTGACTGTCAAACCGTTAAAATAGATGATTGCTCCATCCACAATTGAAGATGTCAGGTTGACTGGTTGACAAGTTATGAGCTTTTCGTCATCCATTTCATCCATTCAGGTTACCGGTAAATTACATACACGTACAGTAGAGTAAATATTAATTTTGGGTTGCCAGATGTCCGGTTTTCAGTGGACAGTGTCTATACAACGTGTGTACAATTTGGCTGGTCATTCAGTCGTGCTAGATTAGAAATCTGGCAACCCCGTGCTATCGTAGATCTTTGAGTAAACTAATATAATATATACAGTATACATTATACAAGTTTCACTTTTTGAATGGAATTACTGAAATAAATCAACTTTTTGATGATATTCTAATTATATGACCAGCACCTGTAGTATAGTATATGTTATGCACACCTTGAAACTGGAAAAGCCAAATGTGGTGGAACCCCAGAGAAACAGAGACAGAGGCCAGGAGAATATATAATGATTTATTATGGATGATCTAAACAAAGAAATAGGCCCTACACTAACTAGTGGAAAAACAAACATAAAGGTGTGATGCAGGCGATAGTTATGGGGTGTGTAATTATACTATGTGTGTGTGCGTGTATGAGGTCAGGGGTGTTGTATTATGTGCTGCGATACTACCCTAGTGAGCAAAGTCCGAGATCCTTTTCGGGCCAGGGAGAGTGATCCATGAGAGAGTAGTCCAGAGGGGAGTCCAGGGGTCGAGCCAGGGAGGGAAATCCAAATGAGAGTAGTCAGAGGGGGTCCATACAGAATGTTATGTCCAAGCGTTGGATCTCTGTCTGTAGCAGGGTTAAGTAGGCGGCTGTCCAGGTGGTGATTGGGACAGCTGGGCTGAAACGTAATAGCCCACACCTGCTGCAAACAGAGCCAGAGATCCGGCCCACTCAATCCGGCCGGGAGGGGGCGCCAGAACGAGGCTCACGGGGGCGTGTCAGATTAGGAGGCACAACAGTACCCCCTTCCTCAGGGGAGGCACCGGACGACGGACCCAGGGCCCCGGGGTTGGCTCGGTAGAAATCCTCCAATAAGGACGGGTCGGCGAGATAGGACGCAGGCACCCAAGTCCGGTCCTCGGGCCCGTAGCCAACCCAGTCCACTAGGTATTGGAACCCGCGACCCCGGCGGCGGACCTCCAGTAGTTTGTTTACCGTCCATACCGGGTCCCCATCATCCAGGACACGGGGCGGCGGCGGAGCCGGGCTGGGGGAAGACAAAGGGCTGGCGGCCACAGGTTTAAGCTGGGAGACATGGAACACCGGGTGTATTTTGAGGGAGGGAGGAAGGGTCAAACGTACCGCCGTGGGGTTGATGATACGGTCCACGGGATAGGGACCAACGTACCGGGGGTTGAGTTTCCGGGTGGAGGTTTGGGAGGTCTGGAGGGGCAGGTCCCGGGCCAACAGCCAAACCCTCTGACCTGGCTGGTAGTCAGGGGCCGGCACCCTCCGCCGGTTCGCGCTCCGCCGGGCGCGCTCGGTGGCGCGGAGCAACGCCGCCCTGGCGGTCCTCCACACGTTGCGACACCGGCGGAGATGGGCCCTGGTGGTTGGGACCGCCACCTCCAGCTCCTGTTGGGGAAACAGAGGGGGTTGGTAACCCAGGGAACATTCGAATGGGGACATACCAGTGGCGGCGCTCTCCATAGTGTTGAGGGAGTACTCCACCCACGGCAGGTATTTCGCCCAGGAGGAGGGATTGTGGGCGGAGACACATCGGAGAGCGGCTTCCAGAGCCTGGTTGGCCCGCTCGGCCTGCCCATTGGACTGAGGGTGGTACCCGGAGGTGAGACTGGTGGTGGCCCCAATGCCTCTGCAGAAGGCCCGCCAGACCTTGGAGACGAACTGGGGGCCCCGGTCAGAAACCACATCCGAGGGGATCCCGTGGAGGCGTACGACGTGGAGAGTTAGGAGGTCCGCCGTCTCGGCCGCTGTGGGCAGTTTCGGGAGGGGAACGAAGTGGACCGCCTTGGAGAACCGGTCCACGATGGTGAGAATGGTGTCGCACCCCTGGGAGACAGGGAGCCCAGTAACAAAGTCCACGGCGATGTGCGACCACGGTCGGCTGGGCACCGGGAGAGGCTGCAGGAGACCCGCAGGAGGCCGATGGGAGGCCTTACTACGGGCGCACACCGTACAGGCGGCCACAAACTCCCTGGTGTCCCCCCTGAGATTGGGCCACCAGAACCTCCTCCCGATGAATGCCGCCGTCCGCCGCTCGCCGGGGTGGCAAGCGAAGCAGCTGGAGTGGCCCCACTCCAACACCCTGGCTCGGACAGCTGTAGGCACAAACAAACGGTTAGGGGGTCCGGTCCTAGGGTCTGGTTCGGCCCGCTGAGCCTGTCTCACCAAAGCCTCGACGGGCCAGGTTACGAACCCCACCACCCGGGACGGGGACAGGATGGTATCTCCCCCCTCAGTGACACCCGAATCCGCCTTGGGGAACTGGCGGGAGAGAGCATCAGCTTTGACGTTCTTGGAGCCGGGACGGTAGGTAAGGGTGAAGTCGAAACGACTAAAAAAAAGAGCCCAGCGGGCTTGTCGAGAGTTGAGCCTCTTGGCGGACCCAAGGTAAGTGAGGTTCCTATGGTCAGACCACACCAGGAACGGTAGTTTGGCTCCCTTCAGCCAGTGTCTCCACTCCCTCAGGGCCTCGTGAACCGCCAGCAGCTCCTTGTTGCCCACGTCGTAATTTTGGGCCGCGGGTTCGTAGCGCCGAGAGAAGTAGGCGCAAGGGTGTATCTTCTGGTCCTCCCCCGACCGTTGAGAGAGGACCCCCCCGATCCCCGTGTCCGAAGCATCTACCTCTACGATGAACTGTCTCTCGGGGTCGGGGTGGATCAGCACTGGCGCGGAGGAGAACAGGTGTTTTAGTGTGCCGAAAGCGGTCTCAGCAGCGGTGGTCCAGCAGAAGGGCCGTGAGGTGGAGGTAAGCGCAGTGAGCGGCGCTGCGACCTGGCTGAACCCTTTAATGAACCGCCTCACAAATCCCGCGAACCCCAGGAAGCGTCTAAGTTGGGTCCGGTCCGTGGGCTGAGGCCACTCCACGACGGCCTTGACCTTGGCAGGGTCCGCCCGCATCTGTCCGTCCTCCACCACATTACCCAGGTAGGTGACCGAGCTGGTGTGGAAAACGCACTTCTCCCCCTTCACGAATAAGCGGTTCTCCAGGAGCCTCTGCAGGACTAGCCGGACGTGCTGGTGGTGCTCCTCCACGGACCGAGAAAAAATAAGAATGTCGTCAAGGTACACAACAACAAAAATGTTTAACATGTCCCGAAGGACATCGTTGACCAGGGCCTGGAAAATAGCAGGGGCATTAGATAGACCAAAAGGCATGACGCGGTATTCAAAATGGCCGAGGTGGGTGTTAAACCCGGTCTTCCACTCGTCCCCCTCCCTGATGCGGACTAGATGGTAGGCGTTACGTAGGTCCAGCTTGGTGAATACCTTGGCATGGGTGAGGGGTTCGAAGGTGGAGCTAATGAGGGGAAGGGGATAACGGTTCTTTACAGAAATGTCATTCAGAGCCCGAAAATCAATGCAAGGTCTGAGCCCACCGTCCTTCTTGGATACGAAGAAGAATCCAGCCGCGAGGGGAGAGGAGGAGGGCTGGATGATACCAGAGTTGATGGACTCCGTAATGTAGTTACGCATCGCCTCCTTTTCAGGGAGTGAGAGGCTGTAAAGTCTACCTTTAGGAAGGGTGGCACCAGGCAGGAGGTCTATAGGACAGTCATACGGGCGATGGGGTGGAAGGGAGAGTGCCTCGTCCTTGCTGAACACCTGGGCTAGGTCGTGGTAGATGTGAGGAACCCCGGTGAGGTCAGGCGGAGTGATCTTAGACTTGGGGTCGCTAGAGGGAGACAGGGCGGAGCGAAGGCAGGAGGCGTAACACGTACCTCTCCAGCCTAGGATCTGGCCCGAAGCCCAGGAGATGTGAGGTTCATGTCTCTCGAGCCAGGGTCTACCCAGCACCAGGGGAGACGTGGGGATCTGAAGGACAAAGAACCGGATCTCCTCGGTATGATTCCCGGAGATCGTAAGAGATATAAGCCCAGTGGTGTGGGTGATAGTTCCTAGGGAACGGCCATCAATGGCCCTAGGCATGATGGGGCGGTCTAGAAGGACTAGGGGGATGCCCGCCTGGTGGACTAAGTTTTCATCGATTAGACAACCATCAGCCCCGGAGTCGATGAGGGCGCTGACAGACAGGGTGTCCTTCCCCCAGGTGAGAGTGGCAGGGAATAGGCGACTGGGGGTGACCTGGGGCTGAGAGAGAGAGGTGTTGCTCACCAGTATGCCCCCTGCTGGGTCTTTTGGCCGGACAGGACACGCCCGGATGATGTGCCCCTCCTTGCCGCAGTACAGGCACTGCTTGTTGAGAAGCCTCCGTTCTCGCTCCTCTCGCGAGAGCCGAGAGCGGCCGATCTCCATGGGCTCCCCAGCCCCGGAAGTAGCCACGAGAGGAGGCAGCATGGGCAGAGAAGGGGGCGGGGTCGTTCCGGCGCGATAGGTAGTGGGGCGCGTGACAGCTCGCTGGACGCGGTCGGTGCGTCGTACCTGGAGGCGTGCATCCATCCTAAGGGCCAGGGTAATCAGCTCATTAAGGGTGCCGGGATCGTCGCGCACCAACAGGTCCTTGATGGAATCATGTAACCCCTTGTGGAAAAGGCTGAGGAGGGCTCCGTCATTCCAGCCTGTCTCCGTGGCTAGAGTACGGAACTCGACCATGTACTCGGCTACAGAGCGGGAACCCTGGGAGATGGCTAACAAGCGGCCGGTTACATCCTGCCCGTCCTGGGGGTGGTCGAACACGAACCGGAACTCCGCTTTAAACAGGGGGTAATCCGTGGAGTATCTTGAACTGCTCCCGACAGCGGCTATGGCCCATTTGAGCGCTTTGTCAGCGAGTAGGGACATGATAAACGCTACCTTGGCCCCGTCGGAGGAGTACTTGGAAGGCTGGTGCGTAAATACTAATTCGCACTGGGTCAGAAAACCCCGACAACAATCAAAGTCACCATGGAATGGAGCGGGGCTGACTAACCTGGGTTCCCAGTGAGCGACAGGAGGATAGAGCGAAACGGGGTTCACAGGATCGACCGGGGGATTAGTCATCTGCCCAGATATGGAACTCGTGTCAGGGGGTGGTCTGCTGCCAGCGGCGATGAGGTCCAGAGAACGCTGGATGGAGGCGAGAGACCCGGACAGGGCGTCCATCTTCGTCTCGAGACTATTTACAGCCCCGACGGTGGCACGGGTGGTATTCTCCAGTACGGCTATCTGGCCTTGGACCGTGGGGAAGGCCTTCTGGAGCTCGGCCTGCAGACTGGTGAGTTGCGTAGCATGGCTATTTACCTCTCTGCGTAAATCTACGACTAATGGGAGAACCCCAATACCCGGGGAACCACCCTTGTTCTCTGGAGTTCCACCTTGGCTCATAATGGCTTGGACATACTGTTATGCACACCTTGAAACTGGAAAAGCCAAATGTGGTGGAACCCCAGAGAAACAGAGACAGAGGCCAGGAGAATATATAATGATTTATTATGGATGATCTAAACAAAGAAATAGGCCCTACACTAACTAGTGGAAAAACAAACATAAAGGTGTGATGCAGGCGATAGTTATGGGGTGTGTAATTATACTATGTGTGTGTGCGTGTATGAGGTCAGGGGTGTTGTATTATGTGCTGCGATACTACCCTAGTGAGCAAAGTCCGAGATCCTTTTCGGGCCAGGGAGAGTGATCCATGAGAGAGTAGTCCAGAGGGGAGTCCAGGGGTCGAGCCAGGGAGGGAAATCCAAATGAGAGTAGTCAGAGGGGGTCCATACAGAATGTTATGTCCAAGCGTTGGATCTCTGTCTGTAGCAGGGTTAAGTAGGCGGCTGTCCAGGTGGTGATTGGGACAGCTGGGCTGAAACGTAATAGCCCACACCTGCTGCAAACAGAGCCAGAGATCCGGCCCACTCAATCCGGCCGGGAGGGGGCGCCAGAACGAGGCTCACGGGGGCGTGTCAGATTAGGAGGCACAACAGTATATATTATAAGCAGGGGTGCACATAACTGGTGCGCCAGTGCGCATGCGTCGCCAAAATGCATTCTGCGCGGCAGATCAGCGGCATGAACGCGCTCTTGCGCACCAAAAGCTGGAACCGCTGGGATAGGAATTTACTTCCTCAAAATACAACTGCTGACTGCTGACTGCTGCATCACTGCAAGCCCCACTAAGTAACTATTTGCCGTCCCCTCAGCAATCCATCACAACAGTCGACCGACGACGACCACGGCGACTCCCCTCACGAAAACATTCGGAAAGTATCGTAACTCGTACTTTCATTCCGCGTATCGCGTATCGCACGGTTATCACTCCGCACGTGAAAATTCAGTCCCGAACGACTCGTCGCTAAAAGGAAAAACAACACCAAGGGACTTCACGTTTCTTTTCTCTGAAGCTTTCAAACGTTCAGACGTTTGTTTTACAGCTTCATTATCGCACCTCGACCCCTGACCCAGGGAATATGGTTGGGAATTCTATTAGAAGAAAAAAAAAAACGTTGTTGCACAATCAAAATAATGAGCTATTTAAAGTGATAGCCTACAACATCCTCTACCATGGTTGAAATTGAGGACAGTATTAACAGCAGTCAAGAGAGCAGTGATGATGATGATTAAGCTTGTAGCATAAGTAAATGCTTAGGCTGTAACTTTTTGTTGAAAAGTTGATTTCAGTGTTTACAGAACAGAGCAGTGCTTAAAGAGATGTCAGTTGATTTCATTGTGTTTAAAGAACAGACATTCAGTTAGTGCTTAAAGAGATGTCAGTTGATTTCATTGTGTTTAAAGAACAGACATTCAGTTAGTGCTTAAAGAGATGTCAGTTGATTTCATTGTGTTTAAAGAACAGACATTCAGTTAGTGCTTAAAGAGATGTCAGTTGATTTCATTGTGTTTAAAGGAGTCTGACAGACTTTCATGCTTAAAGAGCAGTCATTTGATTTTGCATTTGTTTCTTTTGTTTTGCACACAATCATTTGTTTGTTCATCTTTATTTATGAACAAATGTCGTTTTGCTAATATAAGTTATCCATGTATCCCTTTTTCATCCATCCTGTGGGACGGGTCGTGACTCGCGAGCTCGGGGAGCACCAAGTAGCATCCCTAGGTGCTCCTCTGAGCACTGGCCCCAAAAAGTTATGTGCACCCCTGATTATAAGTATAAATAACGTTACTTGCTAAAAGATTTACGATAGCCTTTTTGGCTGCACAGTACAAAATACAAATAACAACAATGATAATACTTTTTTAGTAATATTTTATTCACATGTAATACATGCCATCATGTTAAATAACTTAATACCCTCCCTAAAGCACGTATTTCATCAAAAACAAAACCAACATATTCATAAGAATGCAGGTATGCAAAGTTATAGATAAATTCACTGAAAAAGCTTAATGTCAAGCCCTGACAACACTATATTTGTACTTTGAAATTGCATGTATGTATTATGTATGTTACACTAATGTTTTTCAAACTACTGTTACAATTAATTTGGTTCCGTTTGTATTGGAAACTGTTATTAAACAGTTTATAAGAGTACAGTAACGTAATAGACTAGTGTTTTGATGCTAGCTCCGAAATGTTAGCTAGCCAGCTAGCCACCTCTTTGTTTGTTAGCCAGGGCCAGGTAGAAACAAACAACTGTTACAATTAATTTGGTTCCGTTTGTATTGGAAGCTGTTATTAAACAGTTTATAACAGTACAGTACCCTAATAGACTAGTGTTTTGATGCTAGCTCCAGTGGTCTCTCTCCCCGTTATGAGTGACTCAATTAATTTAGATAGACCAGTTGAAGTTTTCCCAATTGTCCCATTGTGATGCAATAATCCGTCGCACCACAAACTTTTACAAAATTTGCACAATTTGACAGTGCGACAAAACTTGCACGCCGTGTGCTTTGTCCCATTCATCCACGAATGGAATCGAATTTTCGCGGTGCGATTAAAATCGGGGCCGTATGCGTTGGGATGAGATTTTCTCATAGACTTCCATTCAAACTTCAAAATCGAATGTTGTGGTGCAACAAAAATTGCACGCTGTGTGTATTGGCCTTTAGCTTGTAGAGACGTTCGCTTTTAGCAGCCCGCTATCTCGCTAACTTTAGTAAGAGTCTATTAAAATGGAAGCCAAGTTTCTTAAACCTTGCTCATACAACAACCTTGCCGGGAGCGACGGCTACAGGTAGCCTACCACTTCATCTTCAATGGCCGACCGTGTTTGCGAGCAAAAGATCCGAGTGTGCGCGTTTATAGCTGAACATGATCTGTCTTTCACAATGGCTCAGCCACTCGTCGATTTGTGCAAGAAGCTATCAGAAGACAAAAATGCACTGACAAAGCTGTCCGTTTCCAATCAGCACGCCAGCTATTTAAACACACATGGCCTTTGTCCCGGAATTGAAAAAACGGCTGTGTGAAAAGCTTAAAAAAGCAACGTTTTCAATTAATATCGACAAAGCTACTAATCTTAACATGGACAAAATCCTCAATGTCCTTTTTTTTTAGGATCTGGCCAAAGTAACAACACAACACCTAGTCAGCAGGAAAGTAAACATCGCCAACTCGTCAGCCCTCATGCAGGAGCTCAAAGATATCCTGGAGTCCAATGGTCTTGACTGGTCACTAGTCATCAGTATTCTACTTGATGTAGATCTATTGATCTATTGTTATAGTGATAGTGGCTTGATAAGTGATGCAATCAGTTTGGCCTTAAGTGATTTAATCAGTTTGTTCTTTTAAAGACATCTAAATATATTATTTTATTTTGTATTGAGTATAAAACAGTATTAATGCATTTTAACATTGAGACATATATTTTGTATTGACTATAAAATAGTATTAATGCATTTAAACATTGAGAAAAGAAGCTGTCTTCTGTACCCGCTCTCCCAATATCTCAAACTGTGACCCCCCTCCCCAAGAAAAAGTTTCAGGCACAGGACTTTTTCCCACTTTAAGCCCTGCAACACACTACGGCTGTAACAATTTGATATTAATAAAAATATTGAATGAGGGTTTCTACATGTGATCTGGAAGATGTGAAATCACATTCATTGATTGTCAGTTGTCTAAGTCAGATGTTGTGGTGACGAATGTGTATAATATATGTGACACAGTCTGATCATTTGGTCCGCATGTCGGCAACCAATCAAAGTGTTCGGACTTTTCTTTTGAAACACTACATTTCAACGTTGTTGAGAATCACAACACAAACTCGCTAGTCAAGCCAAAATACTGCAAGGCAATGGATTGCCGGTGAGTAATTTCCACTGCTATCTAGTTAACTATAACACTACTTTACATTGTTAGCAGGCTCACAAAACAAGCTGTGTTAGTTGACTAGCGACGTGTGTGTCATTGATTTTCAACAACGCGGAAATGTATTCACATTTTTCGAAAGAAAAGTCAGATCATTACATCGGATCCCGACATGAGGACCAAAGCATTAGAATGTGTCATATGTGTTCTCTCCAGATCCTAGTGAGACAGAAGTTCACTAGGCCGTCGGTGGCTGAAAGCTATTGCTGGCCAGCAGTCGCCTGGGGCTGTGACACGGTCCTCATCTCCCGCAGCGCAGACGAGCCCCTCACCTACCTCCCCCCGTTACTGGCTCACATGCAGCTGTCCTCAGGCTACAGCACCCTCTCCTCACACACCGGGGTGAGCCCAGCACACACACACGCATACACACACACACACACCAGACTGGAGGATGGAAGCTCAAGCCTGTCTCCATAGTGTCAATGTAGGAGTGTCTGTGTTATTAACAGACTAGCCTAAAACTAGCTAAAATATGTACAATAGAAGAATATTGTTCCAACTCCAGTACTTTCCATGCTATCAGAAGGCTGATTTTTAGATGTGGTTTTCTGGACTACTACAAAGCCATAGTAAAACGATCAAGTGGTGAGTGAAGATACCCATGTGTTGTTGTTGTTGTCGTCTGGTGTCCCCCAGCCCATAGCAGTGATCCTGTGCCCGGGGTGGGAGAAGGCCCAGACTGTGTTTGACCGGCTGGAGGAATGCCAGACTGCCCAGTCCCTTCACCCCATGATTGCACTGGTGGGACTAGGGAAGGACGAAGCCGAGAGAGAGAGAGAGAGAGAGAGAGAGAGAGAGAGAGAGAGAGAGAGAGAGAGAGAGAGAGAGAGAGAGAGAGAGAGAGAGAGAGAGAGAGAGAGAGAGAGAGAGAGAGAGAGAGAGAGAGAGAGAGAGAGAGAGAGAGAGAGAGAGAGAGAGAGAGAGAGAGAGAGAGAGAGAGAGAGAGAGAGAGAGAGAGAGAGAGAGAGAGAGAGAGAGAGAGAGAGAGAGAGAGAGAGAGAGAGAGAGAGAGAGAGAGAGAGAGAGAGAGAGAGAGAGAGAGAGAGAGAGAGAGAGAGAGAGAGAGAGAGAGAGAGAGAGAGATGATTTTATGATGTTTAGAATGGAGTTCACTAAGTTAAAGAGGAACAACCGCCTGATGCAGTGGAGGACTGTCTGTCAACTAGGGCAGGGCGATATGCCCAAAAAACGTTATCATTATATATGATATATTTTTCCTATTGATCAATAACTACAATTAACATAATCATTAATTCAATTATGTTCTATGTACCTTTTGAAGGGCATTTTATGCTTATGACTGAAGCCTAAAATAACCAGCAGGTTCAAAATGTCTGAAGGCAATACCAGATAACCAAAAAGCAGTGCTTGATTACAGTTGCAGTAATAACACTTATCTATATCTTTTTATTCATTGTCTTATTATATAGTTAAATGTGTATCTATTTATTTTCCTCCTTGTTCTGTATTTTTTAATGCTATATGAAAAGTTATTTGAATTGCCCCTGTTGAAATGTGCTGTACACGTAAACTAGCCTTGCCAACACCATCTCCCCATGAGTGTTCTCTGACTGCATTGTTCCTTCTCAGATGGCCACCATTCTGCAGCACTTCCAGAAGGTGACCGACAGAAGCGAGCGGGCTTCCTGCCCCAGGCAGATCATCGCCGTGGGCAAACGCTGGAGCAGCCAGATGGTGGGGCTCCTGGCAGACCACATGATCAACCCCTGCATCATCATCACAGTGACCGAGGAGGCAGCACTTTACGGCAACGTGCACCAGGTCAGCTTAACCTTTGAGGTTGCATATAGCAGGGTATCCGCGGTGTCTTGAAAAGTATTAAAAGTTGATAAATCAATTTGGGGAAAATCAAGACCCTTAATAAGTATTAAGTCTTATCACGATTTTAGGAGGTCTTGAATCTTGTAGATATTTTTCTGAATTAGACTCTGTCCAAAGAGTTGAGTCCTAAAAACTTTTAGTAAAAGTTTGGGAATTTATTAGTTCTATTAAAAAACAAAGATGAACCGGAAATGGTGTTGTATGATAGTGGCCTAGTGTCTATTACAACTAAAACTGTTAAGTTAAAGGTGTCACTGATGTAAACGGTTACAGCTCCAAGTGGCGGTGAGGTCTGGATATTGACACGGTCTTTAAAAAGTCTTAGAAAGGTATTGAAATTAACCTCAAGATTCCTGTATATACCCTGTATAGGCAACCATGTCTTTAAACTAATGCTGTCAATCGATTAAACATTTTAATCAAGTTAATCACAATAATAGGCTGTGATTAATCACATGTTTAAAATACTAGTATTTACTTGTATTTTTGGGGGGAGATAAAACAAAAACAACTGCATGGCATACTGGTTAGAGGAATCTGTTATTTGTTTTACTTTATTATAACATTTCTTAGTTTTGATGATTTCTAAATAAGATTAGAATCTCTTAAATGTGCAGAGTAAAAGAGTCTCAAGCTATGCAGTCAGAATTGCACTTAACTGCCAAACCTCAGACTGCACCCGTCTGTTCTCGCCTGAATTCTAGTCGGTTGACTCAAGCCCTATCGTAAGTAACTGCTCCGCCTCAGAGGTGAAAGGAAATAACGTTGTTCCCGCCCGGTCTCGAACCAGGGACCTCCGGAGTCGGGAAGAGTTACTCTGAAACTCTTATGTCTTCGACCACTAGTTCGTTTTGTGGCGCTGTTCCGACTTTTAGTACTTCAGCAAGCGGAGACGTAGTCTCCGAAGACTAGAAGAAGTCTGCTTCTTGCTTTCAGACAGTTTTTTTCTTCAAACCCATCACTGTTATTTTCATTCTCGAATTGCTATCACAGAATACAGTATACTTTTATAGCTCCTACATAAACTAAGAAGGACACAGGTTAAAGTATACCTTTTGCTCTTGAGATCACTTTGGCCTTGTGAGAGGAATGGTAGAGCGCTCGCTTAGCATGCGCGAGGTAGCAGGATCGATGCTACGCATCTTAGTAGAATTTGGTAATATGAAGTATGATTAATTTGCGTTACATTTTTCTAAAGTTTACGGATTAATCGGGAGTGTTAACACGTTAACATTGACAGCCCTACTTTAAACACTTGATGACATGTCTGTACACGATCAATTCACAAAAGTAAATTATTTTCTTGAGCAAGAGATCCTAATAAAATGTTCTACCACCTTTTTGTGGCCGATTGTTATGATTACATCAAGTTTTATCTGAAAAATGGTGGACATCGCAAGTCTGTAAACACAAAAGAGTGCGTTTGTGAAATTCAATGGATGCAAAATGCTCATAGAGTTGCCCGTATACATTTTTTATTATTTAAATGTTTTGTCAAAGGTATAACCACTTGAAATGCTAATGTTGCCTATGCGCAACATCGGGTGTTAAGGACTATAAATCACACATTTATGCTTAGGCCTTCGTGTAAAATAATGTTTTTGTGGCTCAAAGGCTGAATTAAAACACATGTGGGTATTAACTGCCTATATCTGTACAAAAAAGACAGACATGTTATCCCTTGGGAAGTCCTAATCACAGTTTCATTTCATGCAAGGCAAACTGGGTCCTGGTATCAAAGGGTTATGGGGGTAGAGGGTCTCCACAAGACAGTTGGGTACAACTATCAAACCCCATGTGTCCTAGTGTTGTCATAAACATACTTTATTTGGCATAATCAATTGGTGTACAGATCCCCCCAAAAATCTGCTATTCCTGGTTAAATCTTACAGTCTTCAATCACTTGAGATTATGTTTCCCTCATCTTTCTCCCCACAGATGATCCTGTTGTGTCTGGAATGCACAAAGATCTCAGTGCTGCTTGGTTCGTTAGACTTCAACCCTGAGGTGGTCCAGAAGACCCTCATTATCGCTAACTCTGCAGAGGATGTCGAGCATGTCTTTAAGGTACAACACTCTCCTGTGTGAAGAGGGTTTTTTCATTTTTGCAACCTTATATTGGGAGACTGTCTTTTGCAGGGGTAGTGGAAGAACCAAAATACCATTGTTGTTATTGATGTATCACCAGTTGCCTAGTTATGGCTTTGTTATGCCTACCATTGAAAAGGCATTTTTTTCAGCCATTTGACCAGTGATTGTTGTGCCATTTCGTATGTCTGCTCACTGTGCCGATGTCTACACGTCTCCTGAATATTGTAACAATTAGTTTGTGCCATTTTAGTTTAGCATTTACCTTTGTAAACGTGTATCTTGTCATGCAAAATATAAATCACTATCTTGGAGAAAAAGTACTGTAGAAGTATAATAAATACATAAATAATAATTGGTCATTAATTAATACATGTTTTTTTTATTTTTATATAATCTGTATTTTATTGGATTTTTCATATTGTCACATTTGGTCAACACATTTCTCGACTCATACAACTGTAGTATAAAATAATAACAATATCACAGAATAACTCTATTGGACAATTTCTCCTACATAACACTGTCACCAAACATTAATACATGTTTTTAACTACATCTATTTGATCTTCCCTCCTTGTATCTGTCATTCAGGGTGTGACCAGCACATCTGCATTCTCCCTGAAAGCTCATGAGGGTTTAACATACCAGTTTGACTTTGTGATTGAGCAGTGGAGGAAGGACATTGGACTTGGCACTCATGTCATTCTGGGTAAATTAAATCAATTAATTATTTGACATTTAAATCTTGTCAATTTCATATTATTGATAACATTCAACAAATGTCTCCCTGTATTTCCCCTGTATTCCAGTCACCACCAATGAGTGTCTGAAGGCCCTGGGCATCAGGGATGCTACGTGTGTCGTGCATTACGGCTTCCCAAGCTCCCCTAAACTGTTTGGCAGCCGTCTGTTCTGCATGTCTGACAACTTCCAGAACCTCTCTGACAAGGTAGGACAGACCAGCTACCCTCCACTCCTTTCACAAGCATACTGAGTTCACAGGTCATTTTTTTATTTTATTTTATACACAAGACAAACAAACAAACGAACTAACAAACAACAAACTGCCAGGCATACATGTCTAGTATGATTTGGTTCAAAGCAATTCCCAAAACGCAACATCGTCAGGTATTACAAGGGTACAAGTAAAGAGTAAAATGTAAAAGTAAAAATAAAAAAGTGTACAGGCTTGCATCACTACAGGATATAATCAAACATTTGAATACACTTTGAGAGTCAATAATTGGACCCCATATGTTCAAATATCTATTGGGAACTTTAGAGTTGTAGAAGCGTATTCTCTCCATCTGCATGATACTGATTAATCCGTAGAGCCATTTCTGGAAGCAGGGAGGTGGAGGTGATTTCCAATCCAATAGAATAATTTTCTTAGCAGCAACAATACCAGTCATTCATTCCGACCGTTCCTCAGCCGTATAGTTGGAAGCAGTCTCTGAACATCCAAAGAGTGCCAGTTCAGGATCAGGGGGAATGTCCCTTCCATAGACCCTGGAAAACCACCAGATTTTTTGCAAATGAGGACCGAGACAGAAAAGATGCGCTAGAGACCCATCTGCATTTTTGCGTCTGTCACACAGTGGAGAAACCGATGGATAAATTCGGTGTAATGTCTTTGAATAGTGGAGTCTATGGATGACTTTGAATTGGATCAATTTGTACCTGACATTAATTGATCAAGATTGGATTCTAGCTAAACCTTGTTTGTCGTCAGTCACCTCGATATTAAGGACCAGGCTTCGCTCAGATGGTCAGTGGATACAGATGGGCCTCACCTGGGAAACCCCATTGCCAGTAAGACAAAGCCCTAGCGTTGGCTGCCCAGAAATAGTTACGAAATACAGGAAGGCCTAATCCTCCCTCAGTTTTGGACTTTTGCAGATGTGCTTTCGATATGCGATGAGCTTTATATCCCCAAACAAATGGAAAGATAATGGAGTCCAACTTCTTAAAAAATGCTGAAGTGAGGAAGATTGGGAGATTCTGAAATAAATATAAAAAATCTAGGGGGCGATACCATCTTGATCGTGTTGATACGGCCCATCATAGATAAGGGCAGAACGGAGAGGAGCTCTCGAAAGCACGTCTACTCCATCCACTACTCACTAGCGCCCCCCCAGTTCACAGGTCTTTTAATTTGCGTATTATACCTGTTGCTTTGCAAACGTCTGAGAAATGTGCCCCATTTCCCAGCACCATGATTGTATTGGGTATGCTTTCTCAACCTCAAGATTGCTGTCTGGACTCACCAAAGGCTTTTCTTCAACAGGACAAGAAGGGTGCATCCCACCCCCTGAAGTCAGTCCTCCTGCTGTCTGAGAGGAACGCCCGTCACGTCATCGGGGTCATGCGCTACCTGAAGCGCACCGAGGCATCGCTGCCCCCCGAGCTGCTCCACTTCGCCCAGGGGGTCCTGCAGGCCCAGGAGGAGCAGAAGACTGACAGGCCCTTCTGCAGCTACCTCAAGAGCTTCGGCTTCTGCAAGTCAGTGTTTAGAATATGGACGGATTGACCTAAAATGTACTTAATTTGACATTAATAATCTGCTAAGATGCAACTGTAATTAGCTGAACCCTGGATTTGGCTATTTTGCTCGTAGGTATGCGTCTGAAGAAAGGTGAAGTGGAACTGAATTCTGTAATGCTTAATTACTTTCTTTCTGTTGCAGGGACAGTAGTGTTTGTCCTTATCGACACAGCATCAGCCCTAAACAGGACCGCCCACTTCATCAAGACTCAGGAACTATAGTGGTGAATCATAGTTTATGATTCACCACATTTTTGACTATGGTCCAAATGTCATTCAGAGTATATTATTTGGGTGGTAGTGGGTGCTTGTCTATCTTCCACAATGAGATGAACCTCTAACTGTAACATGCTTATCTGTGTATGTACACTCGCAATATTTCCCTTTTTTACCTATTTGTCATCCAAGGTTTTGCCCTTGCACATCAAGACCGCTTCCCTCTATGGCCGCATTGTGAGCAACAAAGACGACTGTTATGAGAGCCTGGCTGCAGAGGTGGTCTCTCACTACGCCAAGGAGAAGCTGTATGCCAAGGAGGTGCTAGAGGGAGGCCTCTATGGAGTACAAGAAGAAGAAGCCTATCATAGGTCAGAACCCCCCCCCCCCACCAAACCCAACATGAATACAAATGAACAAATTTCAGCTATGAAACGATGTTCTCAATGTCAACAATCGGGTGACTCAGAGAGAAGTCCCGTTTGAGTGTGTTTCTGTGCTTAGACAACAAAGAGGCGGCTCCTCTGAGAGACTTAACCGTCTCCCCGCTCTGACGTTCGTCTCTGTCAGAGTGCGGGTGACCTCGGTGCCAGAGGCGGCCGGGTGTCTGTTCTCCAGCGTGACGGTGGCGTTCCTGGACGAGGGGCGCGAGCAGGAGACGAAGGCCCACCAGCTGCTGCAGCTGCCTGCTCAGTTCCACAGCCTGCCTCCCCAGGCCGTGGAGATGGTTGTGTGCCGGGCCAAGCCCGTCGACGCTGAGGTGGACTGGAACCCCAAGGTCAGTACAGTCACAGGACTCGAGTATCACGATTCGCAAATCTATGTACAAAGGAGACGGAGATGAGCAGACCAGCTAGCTAGCTTGCTAGTTCTTTGACACTATTCACACCATGGAACTATAATCAGACACTTTCTAGTCACAATAATAACGACCAATTTGAACCAACGTTCTCTGTCAGAACACTCAGCAATTATATTTGCTAACCTTTCAACTTGCTTACTTTCATCTGCAGACATCTCACCCTGCAAAAACTCTCTCGCATTGCGCCTGCACAGTCGCGCAAACATTGTTATATTCTTCAGCGTTGGCCTTGTGGGCGACCAGGTGCCCGCGGGCACCGTGTTGGCTACCCCTGCTGTAGAAGAACATCATACAATGACATTCCAAGGGTGTAACTTACCCACTCTGGGCTCACCATCTCTCCTCAGTCAGAAGATCAAAGGCCTGCATCACCAAGCCAAGGTCGTTCTGTGTCTGGGAAACACCGTCTTTGTTGATCCCATGGTAGGCTTTACATTACACTTAGCACTATAGCAACTTGATAACCCAGAGTTATCTCTACTTCATTTCAAAGTCAACTGAACTCCTAGCCTAACCCTTGTGTGGCATGTCTGTAGGTGAGAACCACCCGTCTGCCAGGCCTGAAGATATCCATAAACGAGTACAACGTCCACGCCGAGATCCTGAACACGGGGATGGGCACCAGCAACCTGCACCACCTAGACCTGCTGAAGGAGCTCTGCCGGGGGTCTGTGCCCGCCGGCGCTGGGGAGGTCACTCACAGCCTGGGGTGAGCGATGAGGCTTCCAGCACCACACACACCAGACATCCTAATGACCTCCTAACACGTCAGGGGACCCGTGGCATTTCGTTTCTATATGATAGAGAGATTTGTCGTTCTCAATCTCAACCTAGTTCCCCAATAGTTGCTGAGAGCACTTAACTGGCTCCCCATTAATAGTGTGGGTGTGTGTGTGTGTCATGTTAGGCCGGAGGGCTCTGAGGTGACTCTGGAGGACAGGATGCAGGCTGCCGAGGAGACCCTGGCCCACCGGATGAGAGCAGCCATAAAGAGCATGCACTGTCACCAGGAGGTCCTGACAAACCCACCCACCCAGGCCCTGACACACCCAGCCCAGGCCCTAACAGACCCACTCACCCAGGTCCTGACAGACTCACCCACCCAGGTCCTGACAGACACACCCCAGGTCCTGACAGATCCACCCACCCAGGCCCTGACAGACCCATCCCAGGTCCTGACAGACCCACTCACCCAGGTCCTGACAGACACACCCCAGGTCCTGACAGATCCACCCACCCAGGCCCTGACAGACCCATCCCAGGTCCTGACAGATCCACCCACCCAGGTCCTGACAGACCCACCCCAGGTCCTGACAGAACCAGCCCAGGCCCTGACAGAGGTCCTGGCTTCCCCGGAGCCATGCGAGGCCCCAGTACCTGTCGCAACACAACCAAAGATGCAACAGTGGAACAGCCTCATAGCCAACCTGAAAAACGCCACTGAAACAGTGAGGTTTGTTTCTTCTTCTTGCCCAGAGAGAAGGGGCGTCAAAAACTGACACTAAGGGCTCGATTTCACTGGCTGCGTCAACCTCAGCGGCTCGTGTGAGTTTCATTTCGGCTGCCATGTTAATGGGTTGGAGCAGCCATACAGCCCATGTTAATGGGTTGGAGCAGCCATACAGCCCATGTTAATGGGTTGGAGCAGCCATACAGCCCATGTTAATGGGTTGGAGCAGCCATACAGCCCTGTTAATGTGATTAAATAATCATGTGATAATGTGATTAAAACCACCTCTGTGTGGCCTTGGATGGTCCAGTGGTCTCGCACCACGGCCTACAGTGCACATCTGCCCATATTGGCATTCGAATCCAGCCAATAAAGAGCTGATATGCCCTCTCCTCCTTACTCTCCTCGTTACTGTCTCTCTCCACTGTCTCTATCCAGTAGAAATGAAGTTAAATGTAAGAGTGGGACTGCGCCACTTTTTTATTTTTTGGGGGACTGCGCCATTTTTTTATTTTTATGAATTATTAGCCGAATAATAATTTAGTTCTGTTTCCTGTCTGCTGTGCGTTATTTTAACAGTCTTGTAAGATTAGGTGTTCCGGTCCTACGGTGATGTTCATGCCCATGTCATGTGCCTTACTACTGGTTTAGGTGTATGAAAAGTCATGCCGTGTATACAATCATACCAATTCAATAAAGCTCTCATTCTCAGAGCGAATTACGTGTGAAATTAGCATGCTAGCGGGTGTTTTCATATAAAATGTTATATATGATATAGCTGACTAGTAAGCCTGCATCAACCTTAATGCTATTCAAGTGCAAGAAGATTACAATTGTCTTCGCAGTTTAAGATACACACATTAATCTGCTGCGGTAGTAAACAAAGCGCAGTAGAAAGACGTCACAGGCGGTCAGATTTTGGCCCTAGTCTGGAACGCACGTCGAACGTTCGAACGATTAGCAAACGATTAGCAAGAGCGTTCGAACGATTAGGCCGTTGATGGCCCTGCCAGGATTTGGCAGCTGCCAGGTTTTGGCATGACAGCTCCACCACTAATCCAACAGGAACAGTAGCCGTAGGGGGGCTAGCAAGGCTAGTAGTAGCCCTAACATTCAGGCAGTAACGTGCAATATTTCAACTTCTTTTCAAATGATTGGTCACTAGAATCCCTTCCAACAAAATGAAAAACACACTATTGTTTCTCAATTTTAATGTCTTCATTTAATATAAAATATAGAAGATTAATAATAATAATAATTATTATTATTATGATATATATATATATATATTATTTTGTTATATCTGGTCGCCAGTTGGGGGGGGCGCTGTCATGCCAAATCGTGTACAAATCTTACCATCAAAATCTAATCGTTCGAACGTTCGACGTGCGTTCCAGACTAATGGGCCATAATCACACGTGAGTGGGCGTCACCATAGTGACGGGCCTGAGGAGAAGAAACATGCAACGAACAATAAGTCAAATGTTTAAGAGAAAGGAGAGAGATAAAGAAGCAGATAATGTGGCTAAAGTTAGAAGGAGAGAGCAAATTGAGGGCCAGAGGGGGGAGGCAGAACCTCTGCAAAATGAAAACCCACCCTCAGATGCAAACACAGGTGATGATGCTAACTTACCAGAGAATGGACATGAAGTTAGCTTACTAGCAAACTAGACAGTGGCTTACTCAGAACACAGTCTGTGTGCATACAGTACAACATTTTGTATGTATCCTACACATTGTAGGATACATTTTGAGATATTTTATTTTACTAATAATCTGTTCATTAATGTATCTGCCCACTGTTCTGACAATTCAAAGACAGAGACTGTTTGACTGTCTTTTGATAAATTTAGTTGTAAATGTTATTCTAATTTAAAACAGTTGAAGGCCAGAGGGAGGAAGAGGAGACTCAACAAGAAGCAGCAGGTCCCTCTCCCTACTCAGAAGAAAGAACAGGCGATGCTGCTAGCCCTCCTACTGCTTACCCTAATGTATGGAAAGAAGAACAGTATAAACAGTGCAAGGAGAAAAATGAATGGCTGCATGCTGAAAATGGAAGGCTAGGCTGTAGCCCATGCCATGATGTAAAAGATCTGGGTGTCATGGCATCCCGTGGGGTCAACATAGCTACTCAGTGGGCTGAGGGAAAGATAGCCCCAAGTGGTAATTCAAGGGAAGTACAGCTTTCATCACTGCGGAAAAAGATCCATGAGCACAGGAACTCCACAGCGCATACTGAAGCTGTCAAGATTCTTCAGACAGCAAATAAAGACATACTTCTGAACTTAAACGCCAGTAGTCAGGAGTCTGCATTTGAGTCTACTGCCAAAGTATTCATGACAGCATACTATGTGGCCAAGAATAACAAGCCTTTCACAGACTTTGAGAGTCTGATTGACCTGCAGCAAGTAAATGCTGTTAGCTTAGGGCGTGTTTTGCACAGCAAAACAGTCTGTGTTGATATAATTGAGCATGTGTCATCACAGATGAAAAAGGAACTTCTGAAAAAGATAATAGAGGCCAACTGTAAAATCATAGTATTGGCTGATGAGTCGACCAGTGTCGGGCACAAATCAACACTCATTGTGTTTCTGAAGGCTAGTGTTGATGGAGACATGGAGCCCATTGCCTTTCCATTAGACCTGGTTGAGCTGGATAGTATGTCTGCTGCTCATATCAAGGAACAGATTATGGGTTGCTTGCTTAAGAACGGCTTCACTGTTGAGTTGCTGAGGGAAGTCCTCATTGGATTTTGCAGTGATGGGGGCCAGTGTCATGCTGGGAGTGAAGTCAGGTGTTGGGAAGTTGCTCCAGGATGACTTCCCAGGCATCCTACTATGGCACTGCCTCAATCACAGACTGGAGCTTGCTGTGGACCAGGCCCTGGATGTGACGGGGGGAACAAAGGACTTCCAGGCATTCCTTGACAGCCTATATTCATTATATAGCCAGTCACCAAAAAACATGCGGGAGCTGAGTGAATGTGCTCACAACCTACTCATTGCCCTCAGGAGGATCAGAAAAGTGTTCAGTGTTCGCTGGGTAGCTTCTTCATGCAGGGCAGTCTCTGCAGTTTGGCAGTCTTATCCAGCCTTGGCACAACATTTCCGTGAAGCATCAGAGGATAACACAAGGGACAACAGAGACAGGGCCAAATTCAAAGGTCTGCTTTCTAAGTTGTGCTCCATCAACTTCCTGAAAAGTCTTGCAGTGATGGCAGATGTTCTGACTGAACTTAAGAACTTGTCAGAGATTCTTCAGGACAGACAGACCACGCTCCCAAAGGCCCATGACAACATGACAATCTATATCAAACGCATAGAAAGCCTCAATCGCTACCCAGGACAACATGCAGTTGAAGCCAGCCAAGCAGAGGAAGTGATGGAATTCAAGGGAGAGGAGTTAAGAGTTGGCAGGTCTCCCATCATTAACTCTGCTCAGTTCATCCAAGCAGTGGTAGACAATAAAGACTCTTCACAACCACAGCAAACAGAGCACAGGCCAGTGTTGCAGCCAACCGAAAAGAGGCGTACAATAACCTTATCAAACAAATGGCAGTCCTCAACCCTGACAACTGGGACCACGACAATGCTCGATTTGGAGATAATGAGGTGAGGGCTTTGTGTGATGTCCTACATCTGAATGGACAAGAGGCCGACCTTGGGTTCACTGAATACAAAGCAAGTGGAGGAAGAACCATTCCTAAGAGGATGAAGAAGTTGCTCATGGCAGTTGACACACTGTCTGCAAGCAATGCTGACTGTGAACGGGGGTTCAGCACAATGAACAACATCATAACTGAGTATAGGAGAAAACTGACAACAAGAAATGCAGCAAATCTCCTCTTCATCAGCTCTGTGGGACCTCCATGCAGACAGTGGGATCCACTGCCTTATGTGAAGACTTGGCTAGGCAAAGGAAGAAGAGCAGCCCACTCAACAAGTTGCATGACTCGCCAATACACAGAAGACAAGGATAACTACTTCAGCCCTCTGTGGAAAATGTGGAAAATTGTTTAAGTGTTCCCACTTTCCCAGGGACCTAGATCCTGGATGGAAATTAATGAACCTCAGTTATTGGGAAGAAACACTTGAGTTACCCAGTTTGTGTTTAAAAAAAATCTGTTCAAAAAGGAGACTTGAAGAGACACATGATAGTTCACACAGGAGAGAAACAATTTAATTGTTCAGTGTGTGGTAAATGTTTTGCTCAAAAAGGAGAGTTGCAATCACACATGATAGTCCACATAGGAGAGTCGACGTTATAGCGTCTGAGTTATGAGTCTGTTATAATGTTTAAATAAATAATTTAAACATTATATTATTATTATTGTCAAGTGTTTCTAATTTCAACACCAACACCACGATGTGTGTGTTCAGGGATGCATGAAGCTGGTGGCGGGAGGAGAACAATATGAAACGATGAAGGTTGGGGTAGTAGCCTATAGTTCCTGTAAGAAACTCAAACCACTTTCACCCCTGAGCCTATGGGTAAACCAATGCACTCATTCACATCCTTTTACTCCAGCATCATCATGTACATCTGGGAGAAGTTGAGGATGTGAGGAGGGCACTGTTTCTAATTCACCTTGAGCGTGTTACAGAAGCAGGTCGTGATATGCAGTCGTCGACAAGGCAAGGAGTGAAACAATGAAAGGCATTCTATTCGCCGACTATTAGTGCCCTATACTTACGATTTATCCCTGTAATGTATGTAGGCTCCTTCAATGGATCAATGACAATCGCAGTCTCTGCAAGCTAACCGGAGTCACACAGCTGGGACCATTAGCGGCCAATCCTAGGATGACGCTTCACTGGAAAAAAGCAGCGGCGCCAGCCAGACGAAAGCTCAGATAAAAGGCGAAGCTGCATCTACAGCTGGCATTTTCAAAAACTTGAAATTGCCCAGTTCAGTTGTGACAAGCGGAGCTGGTACAGACCATTGTCTGAGCCGACGGAGGGGAGGTGTACTGCATCCTAAAGTTGCAGCTGTGCAATTCTCTGATCATCATAACATCATGGTCCTAAAATGCTGTCTGTGTATCATAACATTATTGGATAACATCATAACAACAACATCTAATGATCTGAGGATAGTCATTATGCGCACTCTAAAGTGAAAACAAGTCTTTCCGCTGGATAAATGACAGTTAAGTGCCCAGAGATTGCAACATACTGTATAGTAACTGTATCTTTATAGAGTTAATTGAAGCATACATCTATAAATAATATTATTTGAAATTGGCATGCAGTCATTATGCTGCCGCAGTAGGATAATGTCTCTTTAGTCCATATGATTGCCCCTTTTTTACATGATTGCCCCAGTTATGGAAGTGTACATCAGAACAAGAAATCCTTCCTAACACTTCCCTGCATACTCACCCTCATAGTTCCCCTAGATGGTTTCTGCCATGCTCGAAATAAATTGTGTAGTAATCGAGACTGTGCGTCCAATTTACATCTCCCAAGACAGCTTTGACCATATCACAGTTGTTGCGCTTTAATGCTCTTTAAATATACAACATGCGCCTGGATATGAGACTCTAGGTGGGCATTAATTGGGTACCTACACGATAGAAGAGTATGCCAGGGCGGTGGGCACAGTCCCACAGGTAGGTGTGCCAGGTGTTAGCCATTTAGACAGATAAGGTCATTGTAAATATGAGAAGGGAAACGATCCACAAGAGGCGCAAGTACAAGTATCTACATGGTCCCCATACTGTAGGTACAGTAGAGGCGCACTTTTTCGGAAGTTAAACTGCGTCTGTAATGGTTGCTCAAGTCACAATTCATTCAAGTTCACGCGTCCTTCAATGCAGCTACTGTATGTTACCTGACTACAGTATATTAAACCAAACGACACCCACTCCCCTTTAACTTCATCGCAATGTGCATGGAGCCACACTGTAGACACGTATGGATCTTGAAATAATGACCTGTCAGAAGAATTCATACATTAGGCAGCAACCTTTGAGCTCTTGTATATTTGTTTTGTTATATCATATTATACGAGGCATATATAGAGAGAGATAGAGGAAATGGTTTACTCATTGTTTGTTATAGTCTCCCAACAGAGCTGTAACATTTAACAATGCTAAACACCTATTTGACTGTATTGGACTATTACACCCTTATAACAATGAAAACATGTTTTCTATTATGGCAATATCAACAGCCAGCCAATGTGTCTTTCTCATCTGAAAATAGTGAGCATTTGTATGCAATACAACTGAATGTAAAGTGTATTTATTTGAAATGTCTCCGGGTGACATGGAGACAAACTTAATCATGTGCTTGAAAATCAATTTTCTCACTGAGAAGTGTGTTGAGCAATCTTGTGATTGAAAATGTACAAATCAGACGGAGAGTCAGAATCTACGACCGGTCCTGTTGACGCATGCCAGAGGGAAATCAATACAGTGAAACAGGAAACAAATGTAGCAACACATGCAAACTGCCCTTGGGCTCGGCTGTATTCTATTATTGCCTTTTTGGGCTATTTTGACTTTTAATTGCTGATAGTATAAAAGACTCGATTGTGTTGCTGTAGAGGACGCATGTAGACGCACCATCTGCATGATATACCACTGTAGCTTCTTATTATTATTATTATCAATGTCATCACCAAAACATTTCACAAATGACAATTCAATATAGGTTCTAAAGCAAAGACTAGCGTGAAAAAAGACAAATACAATTAAAACCACATCCCTATACAATGCATTTGCAGCCATGACGAAGCAACCGTTTACCTTTAGCTTTAGAGAACACTAAACACTATGGGGACCAATGGTTACACACACACAGTTTATGCCTATCAAATATTAAAGAAACTTTAATTATTTGTTTAGGAGTGTTAGGGAACCCTGTGTCATTGTGCTTTGTAAAACACAAAGCACAGTATAAATGCATCGTTTAGCCCAGTCCAATAGCATGGTGTGTTCTATGAGCATTTAGTTAAGCGAGAAGCAAGAGGTCATTAACGAGGCATATTCTCACAAAGGATAGCTGCAGGGTATCCAACAGACTACAAAATAAAAAAATTGGCCCTTTTTCTCTCAGTTCACATTTCCGCCACTGGAAGCAGGGTGACTGGAGGGACGTCAGGCTGAGTGTGGTGCCGCTGGCCATGGTGCTGATCCTGGCACACGGCACATCCGCTTCACTGTAGCTCCCGGGGGGAAACACTGGCAGTCATAGCGGAGGCAGTTGATCAGCTTCATAGCGACTTTAGTGAAAATTATCAGAATTGATTGATGAAAAGCTGAATAATGTCGCTTACTATTTCTCTTTTACACATTGTGTGTCGAGCACATCTGTCTTTCATATTATTCCACGACAGGCAGCCCCCTTTTTGGGTCAGTTTCTTGTGTTATGTATATAGTATTATTATTATTATTTGCATGATTATGATTATTATGATTATTATGATGATGATTATTATTATTATTATGCTGCTGCCACATTCCCAGAGAAGCCCTTACAGCCTAATTTACCCAGGCTATCCATCTGTCTTCAGGAGATATTCATTGTTAACATTTGTGATCGGCTAATTGATGATAATGCAAATGTGTTTTTATATTTCATACAGAAACAACAGTATAATCAATACATAACCATAATACAATACAAGTTGAACACCTCTATCCAGAAGAGTAGTTTACACAGACGTATACTGTAAATATATAGATATAGATATAGATATATAGATAGATATAGATAAATATATAAAAGACATAACAAAAAAATGTATATATTCTCAAAGATTACAATCAAAGACAGAACATCCGGTTTGTTGTGAAAGAAAGTAATACTACAGAATGTTGTAGAGAATCACAGTGTGGAAGTGAGCACTGGCGTTGAGGAGGCTGCAGAGGCTCTGGAAGATCTCAAAGTCTTCTTGATCGTTATCTGTGACAAGATCATTGACAGTTAGAAATCCGCATATGTCTACTTATTTTCACTGTTTTTCTATTAATGTGTTCCCAAATAATATGCCCTTAACTTTAAGATTATTTTAGTGCTACAAAGCTTGAAGGAATCTGGACCCTGATCTGATACGATAGTCTTAGTGCCTATAACAACTCACCAGCCACCATAATCTCGTACATCTCCATGGCAACCTCTGAGAACATGTTTTCCACGGCCTCGATGAAGGACCACTTGTCAGCAGAGGAGGAGAACACCTCACACACCTGCTGCACCATCTTGACGGACCAGTTCATGGACTCCCCGTCCTTCTCACACACCTGAGAGGGGGAACCAGAAATGTCAGTAGCTCAGGCCGGTTCAGGCAGTACCTTCCGATAAGTGGGCACAAAATGGGGGAAATGTGTCTCTTAGGTTAAAAGATACTGGAACCCTAGAGCAGATAATAAAGTTATTTAGCAGCAGTGACTGACCAGTACGAGGTACACAATGAGTCGTGAGATCTCAAACAGGCGTCCATTGAGGGCGTTGCTGGCCAGCACGCTGCAGCACACGCTGTTCCCACACAGGAACAACAGACGAGCCACATTCTCCATGTGCCATGCCTGGGGGAGGACTGGAGGCCAACAGAACCAGCACAAAACAAAACAACTGTCATTCATACACACAGCATTCACACTTTACATTAACATTTTTGACATTTAGCAGACGCCTTTATCCAAAGCGACTTACAAGCGAAGTACATTTATCGCATGCCCGGTACACACATAAAGATAATCTGGGCGATTTTGGCCCAATTTCCCCCCTTCCGACCAAGGACAGCAAACCCCTGATTATCGGATGGCTCTAAAGATTATCCTACAAGATTATTCTGTGGTGTGAGGTGTGTTAAGAGTCAATTTCTCCCGACAATCTGCTCGGAAAATGGTCGGGGCCGACGATCGTAAATATTAAACGTGTTCAATATTTACGATCAAAAGTCTTATTGTCTGTGGTCAAAACTGACAACTCCCAAGTCCGATTGTGACGTGGAATGGAATGTAGCCACTCAAGAAGCCAGCTGACTGACGCGTCTTCTTCTTTTCGTTCTTCTGCACTTTATTTTCCCTGTAGCACATGGCTGCCTCTACAGGTCAGTCAGGGTACTACTACCCTGTTCACGCGAGACTCCAGACTGTCGGAGGACAGATCTTTATGCATGTGGTTGTATATTGGAGCACACCACACACAATACGATCAAGACTGTTCAATCCATGATTTTTTTATCTTCATGTGTGGGGTCCTTCTCAGATAATCAGAAAATCCTTATATGTGTACCAGGCTTAAGGTAAGTGAATCATCTATACATCAGTCATCATCGCACCATTTGCTTAGTGAAATCTATAATCCTATGGTAATGGTACATACTGTACGTGTGGACTGACCAGACATACAGTATATACAGTATACAGACAAAATAGTGTAAAAGGTTTGTCTACCATTCCTGGGTGTGTAAAATATAATCATTAAAAGTTGCCAAGTCCTCTGGGCTACTGCAGTTACCTATGAGCTCCTCCAGGATGGCCATTATGGTGTCGGTGGTCCAATCTTTGGCTTCCAGGTCGCTGTTTAGCAGGATGAGAGCCTTGGCCAGGTCCCGCTGGGCCACCCCAGCACGCAGCTGCTCCTGCCAGCCTAGCGAACCTGGAAAGAACATTCCCTTACACTACACATACACTTTGCCTTGCAACTCTGGCCAACCAAAAAACAAGCATTTCATTTGTTATTATTAACATTAGAATTTCACCATGTAATTACTAACAAGTGATTTATATACTGTACAAAAGTGCAACCAGTTTTTTTAAGGTAGAAACCGAGAAGGCCCATGTTGTCCCTCTCACCGTCTGGTAGCAGTGGTCCGTAGAGGATGAACAGCAGCCGGGCTTGGCTGACAATGGGCCAGGGTTTCAGGATGCGGGTCAGCCAGAACAGAGTGTGCTTGCGGTTCTTCCAGGGGTCCAACAGAACCTGTCTGCAGAACAGACGGATCTGTTGCTCCAACAGCTGACATGAACCTGAGGGAGAAAAAAGACATACGGATCACTCACGTCTCTCACACTCTTTCAATTAGCCTTTCTGTTTGTCTCTCTCTCTCTCTCTCTCTCTCTCTCTCTCTCTCTCTCTCTCTCTCTCTCTTATAGGGACAGACACTCACCTGGCTTTCCTGTGACCACTGACATGATTTTCTGCGGTAGATTTGTGAAGTCGCACAGGAAGTTGAAAACTCTGTGACACTCCAGCTCATTCCAGCCGGCTATCAATGTCTGTCAGTCAAACATTAACCATCTCAATACAGGATTCAGCCTTTGATATTAAATTGTCTGATGTTCTTTGTAACTAGGCTCTCACCTGTAGAAACGCTCCATAGCTGGAGAAGCCTTGGCATTGCACTGATTGAATGCACTCTTCCATCATGAAGCAAGGAACCTGAGTGGGAGGTAACAACTGTGTTAGTCTAAGTAAGGTTAACTAGAAAATAACAATCTATTCAATGTTGTCAACTGTTTGGTTTGTTTAGAAATGTGAGAATGTTTGTAGAGCACACACAGCTAAACATTGCCTCATCTGTCCTCCCTCACCTCTCTGTCTTACCTGTGAAAACTTGCTATATATGAACGTTAGCCTATCCTTTGTTGGCAGCAAGAGGGTACATCTCTTGAACAATAAACCTAAAACAATGAGCAAAAACAACAAGAATGTAACATAGTGACTATATTTGCCAACCAGGACCACTTGCTTTCCTCATCGGACCCCCTATGAAAGGAGATAGAAATAATACTTTGGTCTATCTACCTGATAAAGAATTACAGCAGAAATAATGTGGCTCTGAATATTTGTTTATTATAAACATGTGTGTTCTTGGCCAACCAACTAAGTAAAATAAAGGTAAATTAATCAAATAAAGCTGTTGAGGAGCCTCTCACCCAGCGATGTGTAGTGTTCTAGTGAGGACACCTCGGTGGAGTGATGACACCCCTGTACGATGGTCCTCTTCCTCCAGGTCTGAGTGGAGACATAGCCCATGATGTAGCGACTGATGGCCTTGGACACCATGCTCAACACACTGATCTGCAACACTTTACCACAACAAACAATGAGGCAGGGAGAAACATCTCATTAATTCAGATGCACGTCATTGGAGCTATACATATGTAAGACCATTTAGTACCCTGCCCCTGGTAACGGCTTCAATCAGAATAGTTCAGCCTCATAGATATGTCTCATCTAAATAATCATAATTCACCCATCCTGAAAAATGTCCAAAGCAAACAGAACCCACCAGAGAGTCTGTCCAGGATCATGTCAAAGACCTCGGGGGCCAGCCGCTCAAAGAAACAGTCGCTGGCCCGAACCTGACGACACTGACTGCGGGTCGTCATGGTTCTGACAGGATACGGCCGGCGTCTGCGGTGATACTTGTGGGTCACCGTGAATTTCCTTGTCACTTTCGCCATAATAACTGGAATACTGTCAAGCCTTTATTGTCCCGCAAATAATCTAGAAGCGAAAGGAAATAGTTAGTTAGTTAAACTTGGTGGTTAGCCACAAACTGAAAAGTTGCTGGCTAGGATAGCTGCATGAACTTACCTAGCTGAGGAGAATGGCACTTGTCAATAAACCTTTGAAATTGTTGCCTTACTGAGCTTTAAATGCTCCTTCACAAGCTGTTATGTGTTCTGGTAAATATTGACACCACTGACATGAGACAATATAATATATATACTATAATATTATCTAAACTAAAGTCACAAACAGTTTTACCTCAGCCGGCGAGCCGCTATTGAGCTTGTGTGCTGCACAGTTCCTGCTCCCTCGCGAGGACACTCGCTGAACAACAAGGGGTGCGTTCGTAAATACGCTCTGGAAATCTGATCAGCACTCATGGAATGCCTGTTGTCCAATCAAATTACTTGGTCCGTTTATGACGTTGAACCCAGTGTGCGTTCCGGCGCTCTCAGAGCAAATGCACGAACGCACCCAAGGAGCGCTACCGCGAAATACGATCAGCTCGCGCTGCATCATCTGGCGCAAAAAGTAAACATTACTACTACTACTACTACTAATAATAATAATAATAATATTCGACTCTTTATTTGCTGTTGTTCACAACTGAAGTCATTTCGTCAACTTCTGACAATAGTTTAATGTAAATTAATGCTGTAGCCTTAAGGCGAGAGAGTGTGACTGTATGTTATGCATTACAGTACTATGCTCTGCAGATTCTGGAAACGGTTATCAAAACGCGATGGAAGATTCTGCCCCGAAATCAGTGCGAAGGTAAGCTGTGCTCACCCACCTGGCTTCTACCTGCTCAAGACTGAAAACAATCATCCCTTCTCTCTCTCTCACCCGTCCTTCCTGTCATAATCTCTACTATTTCTGTCATAATTTTTTTTAAAAAAGACTGAAAACAAGAGTGAAAATATCCCTTTAGATGTGTGAGTTGACCATGATGACATTGAGCGATGTGTACTTGCTCATAGTTGGAAAAACTATGGGCAGATTCATTCAGACCTCCTTTGGAATATTGCTGTTGACACTGTGAAAAGCCTTAATTGTGCCAGAGACACACTCCTTTTACTGCCCATCGTGCGGTTGCCAAGTTGAGTGGTGTCCCCTGCTAAGCATGCCGGGTGGTTTTCTGCTTGGCTGGGTTGTATTCACCACTGCAGAAAGGTTGTATTCTGCACCCTGGCACTTCTTTACACGAGGAAAAGACCTAAACTGCTGTTTTGGGATTGCAAAGACGTTAAGCCTAGTGTAGCATCCTAAGGTAAACTTGCAAACACTTGGTTTGCAGTATCTATCTGCTCTGTTTGTTTAGAGGTCTTTTAGATCTTGGTAAGGGCTGGGCATCTTGGTAGATTATCTATTTGTTTCCTCAATTGTTGACATAGAAGAGCCACTTAATCATAGAAGCTCTGTCTGTCCTCACGCAGCCAAAGCTCCATCCACTGTGACTAGCGTCTATAGTCCTATGTAGAGTATGTCAACTGACAGCAGTACAGAACGGACAATTAGCCAATTGTTTTGAAAATCTTAAAAAAGTAAGTTTGTTATAACTCTATACCTTCCAGGTTTTTTTGTTGTATTAATTACTGCCGATATGATAAACCGACATGTTCAACGAAAGTGTATAATTCCATGTTTTCTCCTTACTACTTAGGCTGACATTCCTTTTTTCGGTAAACTGATTTGTTGTTTGCTGCTATTTCTCCTTACCCAGTAATGCTCTCACTGCAATGTAGATCAGGGAAATAGATCTGTGATCTGGACATAGACAAAAGACAGATGGAAAAGAATCACACAAAAGGTTTGAAAGAGCTGTACCTCTGGCTTTTGATAAGACTCCTGAAATGGAATTGGAATTGGATGTTTTTCTTTTATGTGACAACAAAAATAGAACTAATCAAGTTAGTCATGTTCATGTTCCCCCCTACAATGTATTTTCTCATTGACCTGTGACTTCCCACTTTACTGTAGATGCCTGACGTTTGTTCAAGTGGCAAACCCAATGCAGTGCATGTCATTTTCCCCTCTTACCTTAGAGTTGTACCTCACTGCTGATTTCTGAGCACTCTGATTTCAGTTAATTTACGAACGGTCAGTTAAAAGTCTATACAAAATGTAAACATGGCAGACACCAATGATAACATTATCATCATTTTTTGGGCGGCCAACAAATTTGGACCAGAAGGTGGTGTTATTTGTAGATGGACACAATAGTTGTTTTCCAGGCAGCCCTCTATGAAGGGATGGTCCAGGCAGCCCTCTATGAAGGGATGGTTGTATAGAACCATTCTCCCTTTTATGGGAGACTTTCACACGTCTTGTTCTTTCTGCTTGCAGGGATTAAAAAGCATGTGGTTGGTCTTATTATAAAGACTTCGTCAGATGCAACAAATGTTGAGGTGAGTAATGCCAAATGTATCTGTTATGATTTTGGGAGATCAAGGAAAGTTACAATCATATGTCTCTATGTTTTGAATTAATGTCTTAAAGTACGAAGGATACAGCCAGCATACATCAGGCTCATTAGAGACCTACCGTAGTTAAATTAGGTTTGCATCTACATTCACAATGACTGTAAGCAAGCAGAGACATACTGTTAATGACATCTGTAACATTGTCATTTTTACAGCATTACTTAAGGTTTATGCCTGTGTTAGATGATAGTCTGATTTGTGTTTCAGAAAGAAAAAGTGTACATCGGAAAGCTGAACATGATCCTTGTTCAGGTAAGAATTTTTAGGTGTGGGAGGGGGCAATTAGATCTCAAGAATATAGGAAATGAATTCAATTTTCACAGTCAATTAAACTTCTGGGATATCGATCTGTCCAGTTAGGAAGCGTAAACGATTGTTAATCAATCTCACCTGCTTTGGTGCAAATGAAAGCGACAACAGGTAGACAGGAGAGGCAACAGCAAGACAACCCCCAAAAAGGACATTATTTTGCAGGTGGTGGCCACAGACCATTTCTCTCTCCTTCTCCTTCCTGACTGATTTTTCTCTAGTTTTGCATTTTAGTGCCCTTGGCACTACTGGTAGCACGAGGCGCTACCTGCAGCCCATTCAGGTTGCACAGGTAGTCCAGCTCCTCCAGGATGGCACATCCATACATGCTGTCGCAAGAAGGTTTGCTGTGTTTCCCAGCAAAACCCTGTTTGGCCTCATAAGCACCAGGGGGGTAGAAGAAGCTAAAAAGTCTGAGGTTTAAGCACTGAATAGGTACTGAGTAAGCGCCATCGAAAATGCATTTTCCCACTGTGGAAAGCCAGCCACTGACTGTGTCCCTAAATGTTTTTGCTGACGTTGTTTTGGTCTCTGGACAGATCATCTATGGTTGGTCTATGGTCTGACTTTACACGTGTGTATGTGTGCCTGTACATCCTGTACATGTGTGTATCCCCTAAGCTTGACATCGGGCTGTGTGTTCTGACCCCTCCTCCCCTCCACCACGCTCAGATCCTGAAGCAGGAGTGGCCGAAGCACTGGCCCACCTTCATCAGCGACATCGTGGGCGCCAGCCGCACCAGCGAGAGCCTGTGCCAGAACAACATGATCATCCTCAAACTGCTCAGCGAGGAGGTCTTCGACTTCTCCAGCGGCCAGATGACCCAGGTCAAGGCCAAGCACCTCAAAGACAGGTGTGCTGCTACTACTGCCCCGTACACACCCTTAAGGCGAATATATATGGACCTCACATAGATGTCACCTCACATATCTGGGCACCTGTACACTAGTAACCTGATTGGTTACGAGGCAACCCATTGAGAGAGAAAAAACAGTGTATGATCTGACCTGATTTGAAGAGAGACTGACATTTAGTGGTGTGCAGAAGTCTATGGTAGAACGTTCAGATGTGAACAGGGCAAATGGTTAGAACAGTCCGGCTGAAGTGTGAATAACCCATTGCATTGTAATCTGTCCAACGATGTGTTTGATGATTTCCTCGCCGATCACGCTTTCCCATGAGCCCACTATCATAAAGAGTTCCCATGGTCCTTTTGTCAACTTTATGGTTTCCTCTTTCTTTCAGCATGTGCAACGAATTCTCCCACATTTTCCAGCTCTGCCAGTTTGTTATGGTAGGTGAAGCCCCTTCCCAGTGTTTTGCAACAACAGACCATTTACACTGATCTCCCCTTGTCTTTGGTCGGCCGTTAACTATGTTTTGTTACCAGGAAAACTCTCAGAATGCCCCGCTGGTCCATTCCACTCTGGAGACCCTCCTGCGATTTCTCAACTGGATTCCTCTGGGATATATATTTGAAACCAAACTCATCAGCACACTTGTGTACAAGGTACCCCCATAGGCCTCATACACACACTCACATACAGACACCAGTTAATGGTCACTGCCTAGTTCCAAACTGGTCCCCTGCCAACTGTCTCTATCTGATAATAATAATAATAATAATAATAATAATAATAATAATAATAATAATAATAATAACTTTTTATTTGTATAGCGCTTTTCCTGCAAACGTTGCAGCTCAAAGTGCTCCATTATTGCATTTAATAATTCATATATCAATATAATAATATATGATATGATATGTAATACCAAATATTGGTAACCACTGCAGCAAGAATTGCAGGTAGCCTCTCAAACGGCAAGGTTGAGCTATAACCATAGTGTTTACCTGTCCAACATTAACATGGCTAAATAAAGTTAAATAAATAAAATAAATACCCGTTTCACTTTGCTTTCCTGTAGTTCCTGAACGTGCCAATGTTCCGCAACGTGACACTGAAGGGCCTGACGGAGATCGCCGGCGTGAGCGTCAGCCAGTACGAGGAGCAGTTCGTCACTCTCTTCACCCTCACTATGTGTCAGCTCAAACAGGTGGGCACACACACACACACACACACACACACACACACAGTGATTTCCCTCAAATAGTTAACACTAGAACAGCCATGGATGGGGTCATTTGACCAAGTGAGTAAAAAGAAAAATGTATACCTTTGCACTCGATCAAATTTCAGGACCCTCCTTTCATGACTTTTCCTAGATATGTGCGTTCTACCACCCAGTATCCTTACATTTTCGAAATCACATCAGGATAAACTAGTATAGTATATTTAGCAGTTTTGCTGTGTAGGAGGCAGGCTAATTTACAAGAGGCACAGCTTCCCATTCTAAAGACTACGGTCATGACCCCCGAGGCAGCCTTAAGAGTAGGTGAAACAGGCACGGCTGTCCTAGTGTTAAAGACCCACACACAGTCAAACACACACTTGTTTGTGGGCTAGTTAAACACAAATGTCTTGGGTGTTGAGATCCTCCGTGTCTCTCTCCCCTAGATGCTTCCCCTGAACACCAACATCCGGCTGGCCTACTCCAATGGGAAAGACGACGAGCAGAACTTCATCCAGAACCTCAGCCTGTTTCTCTGCACCTTCCTCAAAGAGCACGGCCAGCTCATTGAGAAGAGACTGAACCTCCGAGAGACTCTTATGGAGGTGAGAGGAATCCATGCCCCCAGAGACTGTATGCTAACCTTTGTTTACCCAGCGGTCCTAAACATCTGACTCCGATCTTCTGCCATCAGGGGGGTATTCCATCAACGTTGCGAAAGGAGAATCCAGGCTTATTTTGATAAGTAAATCGAAAAGAGTTGGAAATCTCGCGACATTTATCGAAATAAGCCTGGATTGTCCTTTAGCGACATGATGGAATTGTTTAAGACTGTTTATACCTACTTATGTGATACATAACCAATACCTGTGTTTACACTTTACATTTCTTCGTTATCTGAACGTGGTCAAACTCTCATCCGAGTCCATTGACTTCTTTGCGTTTAACTGCAAATGTCCATGTTTTCCATCCCCCAGGCCCTGCACTACATGCTGCTGGTGTCAGAGGTGGAGGAGACGGAGATCTTCAAGATCTGCCTCGAGTACTGGAACCACCTGGCAGCCGAGCTCTACAGAGAGAGCCCCTTCTCCACCTCCACCTCCCCGCTGCTCTCAGGCAGCCAGCACTTTGACGTCCCGCCCCGCAGACAGCTCTACCTTCCCGTGCTCTCCAAGGTGAGGAAAGACCCATGTAGCCTATACATGCACCGTAGTGTCAGTGTGTGTGACATTACTTGCTCAAAATATACAACTCCGCCTGTCCAAACTGCCAGAGGCATTTATCTATTAATTCATTTAGCAATTTTGTTGACAGGAAAAGTGCACATTAATCAACATTTCACACATCAACGCGTCAATAAAAATGTAGTCCCTAGGCAGAATACAAAAACCACAAAGCATAACATCAGACAACGACATAGACAGATTATACATGATTATACATGCATCAGATGATATGGATGCTTGGATTCTTCTTTATTTGATGAATGAGTATTAATTCTTCAGATACACCACCATTTCTGGAACAAATTCTGTGTCTCAATAAGTTGTGGGGATGGCTCACATGTTTAACTGTGTTCAATACATAAAAAGAAAAAAGAAAAAAACGTAACTGAATAAGCAATGGAATATGAAAGGCAGTTGGAATTTCACTTTGAAAACTCCATGGATATGATGTCACCATGACCAAGTGCAATCTGTACTAAATGGGAGCCTACGGAACACACAGTAAGGCTCCCATTTCATACAGATTGCAGTGTGGGGGAACGCATGGTGACATCATATCCATGGAGTTACTTTTAGTACAGTTAAAAATGTGTGAACACACACACACGTAGCCAACGGCGCACGCTGTGTGCGTGTGGCCGGTCAAGTGATCAGGGTTTGTGTGTGCGTTGGCATGTAGTCAGCGTATGTGTGAGTTGCCACATGCCGTGTGTGTGTGTGTTGACAATTTGTAATCCCCCGTAACAGGTGCGTACGCTGATGGTGAGTCGGATGGCCAAGCCAGAGGAGGTCCTCGTAGTAGAGAACGACCAGGGGGAAGTGGTCAGAGAGTTCATGAAGGACACAGATTCCATCAACCTCTACAAGAACATGAGAGAGACTCTCGGTGTGTGTGTGTGTGTGTGTGTGTGTGTGTGTGTGTGTGTGTGTGTGAGTGTGTGTGGCGTATGTGTGGTGTGCGTGTGTGCGTGCACATTCATCTCCACAAATCCATTACTGTATTCTGACTGAATCTCTTCATCATTGCCTCCTTCCGTCTTTGGGAGTATCTCCTAAGCAGCCCACCATGGTGGAGGGTGTCCAGTATTCTATTGACCTCTAACCCTAACCCTCAATGTTCCAGTGTACCTGACCCATCTGGACTATGCAGACACAGAACGAATCATGACAGAGAAGCTGCATAACCAGGTCAACGGGACAGAGTGGTCATGGAAGAAGCTCAACACGTTGTGCTGGGCTATAGGATCTATTAGTGGAGCCATGCATGAGGAGGATGAGAAGAGGTTCCTCCTCACTGTTATCAAGGTAGGGACGATGGGGAGGGGTTTATAGGGCACTGTGGAGATTAAATAGGCTTTAATGTGGCTCAATTTCAGACCTTGATTAATATGTGACTGCTCCTGGTGTTTCTGGACACCTCTCGGAAATGAGAAAGACGTCAAATTCGTCTTTAAAGTTTTTTTTTCAAATCGGCTACTTAGTATTTGATGTGTGCTTGATTAAGTTTGCACTTTATTGTACTATGCATTTAACAAAATAACACTGCATTTAATAATAACTTAAATTTACATATGTTTTTTTCAATGTAAAAGATAAAGATATATCTTTATGTGTACAACTAGGGATTGGAATAGATAAGGTGCTATTGATACCGATAGCATTATCAATTCTGCTTATCCGTTCAATTCTTGATCGATTCCTGATACATTTTCTGGGTGAAAAAAAAAAAGTAGGACAACTGTTAGGGAAATATTTAAGTATCTAAATAGAAAATAGAAAAAGGTAGCCTGGTTTCTTCAAATTGTATAGAAACGATATTTAATTGTCTTATGCAAAAGGAGAATAGTTTACAAATCATTCTCAGAAAAAGTCCAGACAGAGAAGAAACATGGATTTTTATACACAGGTAATCAGTCCCGCCCTCAGGTAGGGTTCAAGCCAATCACAGTTATTTCCTGTCCACATCTGTGTTGAGGAGGGGCTAGCTGTGGTGCAAATTATGTCACAAAAGTAAAAGTAAATGTCTTCTCAATAAATAAAATGTCTTATTAGGCACTACAACAACACAGGTTTTCAGAGTTAACGCAGCTGTTTTATTATCTCGCGTCTCTGAACACAGTGTATAATATTTGAACATTAATTTAAAAAAAGAGTTTGACGTCATCATGACGCACACGTTTTTAGAAAGCAATTTTGAAAAAGAAAGCAATCCAAATAACAATTAGACCCGATACTGCTTGATTCGTGGGAAATTGGACCGCTTTGTTAACCACTCGTCTGTGTGTGTGTCTCACAGGATCTACTGGGGCTGTATGAACAGAAGAGATGGCAGGACAATTACGCCATCATAGCCTCCAACTTCATGTAAATCTTTGGCCAGTATCCTCGATTTCTCAGAGCCCACTGGAAGTTCCTCAAAACCGTGGTCAACAAGCTGTTTGAGGCCATGTACTGTGAGGAAACCACTGCATCTGGTCGTTGGTGTTAGTGAGGAAGAGGGTATCGGGTTTTTAGATTGTGTGTTAGTGCTGTCTCAGTCTCTTTTTCAGTTTCTTATTTATTCTCCCTCCTCAAGTGACCCATGACGGTGTACAAGACATGGCGTGCGACACGTTCATCAAGATCGCTCAGAAGTGCAGGCGACACTTTGTCCAGGTGCAGGTGGGCGAGGTGATGCCCTTCATCGACGAGATCCTCAACGACATCAACACCATCATCTGTGACCTCCAACCACAACAGGTCAGCTTCAGCCTAGACACAGATGGACTCATGTAGGGTTCATCAGCTGTCCTGGGTAGCTTTTAGGTTAGCAGGCTTTTGACCAACACACCTGTTCCAAATAACGAATATAAAATGATAGAAATAAAACGAGATAAAGACTTGCTAGTGAAAAAAAAAGTCTTTCAGTGTCTGTTCATGATTCCTAGATGAGTTGTTGTGCTAACCGTTGTCCTCTCTATGTTCATGTTGTGTGTGTGGTGTGTGGTCGTCGGTGTCTCCAGGTTCTCACGTTCTATGAGGCGGTAGGCTACATGATCGGGGCTCAGACGGACCAGGCGGTCCAGGAGCACCTGATAGAGAAGTACATGCTGCTACCCAACCAGGTGTGGGACAGCATCATCCAACAGGCCACCAAGGTGAGACACAGACCAGCTATGTTCTATACTGGATATAGAGCCCGACAGATTTTTTTTTTTTTTTCAAAGTTCATATTCTTTTTTAAACGACACGATACTAATGTTTTAACTTAGAAGAGTTCAGAAATCAGTATTTGGTGGAATAACCCCGCATTTTCAATCACAGCTTTCATGCGTCTTGGCATGCTCTACACCAGTCTTTCACATTGCTGTTGGGTGACTTTACGCCACTCCTTTTCAATTTGAAAATAAATGTACTAATGTACCCATTCCCACCATGATAGAATGTGGACATCCTGAAGGACCCAGAAACGGTGAAACAGCTGGGCAGCATCCTGAAGATCAAAGTGAGAGCCTGCAAGGCCGTGGGCCACCCCTTCGTCATTCAGCTGGACCGCATCTACCCGGACATGCTCAACGTCTACAAGTGTCTGAGCGAAAACATCTCAGCTGCCATTCAGACCAACGGTGTGTGTGTGTGTGTGTGTGTGTGTGTGTGTGTGTGTGTGTGTGTGTGTGTGTGTGCTTGTGCGTATTGTAGTATACAGCACTGTCAAACTGAAGTGTGTGTGTGTGTGTTTTATGGTGGTCACATTTTCCCCAAAAATATGTTCCAACACCTGGAACCTGTTAGCTTTTTATTGTATTTTCTCTTTTATTTTCCTCATCAAAATTAATGAACACTTTTTCATATGCGTCTTAAGAATTCACAATATTTTGGCTGTATTTGGCAATATTTGGCCTCCACTCTGCAGAGAGTAACACGATGTGACAGCCCTAGTTGTTATGTCTAAACCCTTTTAGACGTATAATTCCCAAATAGGAATGGGGCAGAGAAAACGTTTGGTAACAACATAGAGCTTTAGAGAAACAAACGCCGGTGTACAGACATGGCACCACTTACTCCTCTGACAGGGGACACTTCATTACCTATAAGGCCTTTCTCATCTAACTACAGTGGCTCACCTAGCTCAAAAAGAACACGTTCAATATATAACATTAGTGTGTGTGTGTCTCTTGTCGTAGGAGAGATGGTGACCAAACAGCCCTTGATAAGGAGTATGAGGACGGTGAAACGAGAGACGCTGAAACTGATATCGGGCTGGGTTAGCCGATCAAACGATCCACAGATGGTGAGAAGCTGCACACCGATATTTCTACTCCAAACATCCATGAAAAACACAGATGTTTCAATGAAAATCGACCTTATTTTTAGATCAAACAGGAAACCATGCCTGAACTGTTACACACATGCCATGCTATGCTGTGATTTTCGGCAGTGATGCAAGACACCGTTGTCTTCAGCACTATTGTCTTATAAACCCTCCTGACCTATTAGTCACACAAATCATCTGTTTGATTTCCTGCTATTCAAATGGAATTTTTAATGAATGATATTTCCATTAGGATAGCTTTCCTGACCCAAAGTCCTGGACTGAATCAGTCTTTCAATGGGATATCTCCATTGTGGTTGCTTTTTGGGGGGGGGGGGCTGTGGCTCAACTGGTAGAGCTGGCGACTAATGATCGCAAAGTGGGCAGCTCGCAGCGTGTCCCTGAGCAAGGCACTAAACCCCTAATTGCCGGGGTCACCTATAATGGCTGTGAGCCCTTGCCTAGATGCCCCCTCTAGAGAACAAATGCAATCTGGGAAACCGGCTCATTGATTTTTGAAGGTTAGGCTTATAACTAATTTATGAGCTCAGTGCAGCGTTTACCCTATTATAATCCCAAATATAAAGTGGTATTACTCCATTGTCAACCAAGTATATACACTCATTAGAGTCTAAATGATCTTCAGCTGGACTGCAATCCAGTGTACACAGTGTGGGTCCATAAGACTGTAAACCCTGGTGTAATAGTCTCAGAGACATTAGTGTTGGAGACTTAAACCCACAAAGCCTGTCCTAAAACAACCTGTTAGGAATGCTCTTCAGTGTAGTCGTGTTGATCTGTTCCAATCCAATGTTTTCCGGGGCATTCTAGGTGGGAGAGAATTTTGTCCCGCCACTGTTGGATGCGGTTCTGATCGACTACCAGCGAAACGTCCCTGCCGCCAGAGAACCTGAGGTCCTCAGCACCATGGCGACCATCGTCAATAAACTAGGCGGCCACATCACAGGGGAGATCCCCCAGATCTTTGATGCTGTTTTCGAATGCACCCTCAACATGATCAATAAAGTGAGTATGATCACCTTAACATGGGATAAGTTTTAACATGTTGCCATGGGGTGCGTTCAGTTAGGCAAAATGTTCACAACGTTGCATATAGAAATGGAATACAGAGCATGAATCCCTATTCCACATTACACACCCCGTTTGAGAATCTAGCTGACGGCTTTGAATGGTGATCGAGGCCGCCTGTTTTGGGTGGGATGTTTAAAAGTTCAAAAATAAAGTTACCGAGTGAGGAATGCACGTAGGTGGTGATTGAGGGTAGGAAAATGTTTTACAAACTCAACGCCGAAGTCTGTTGCTTATGTACCTGGGTCTCATCTGTACAGTATGTCCCTTTGCCTTGTCTTTAATGGTTTTTCCAGGACTTTGAGGAGTACCCTGAGCACAGGACGCACTTCTTCTACCTGCTGCAGGCCGTCAACTCCCACTGCTTTCCAGCATTCCTGGCGATCCCACCTGCCCAGTTTAAACTGGTGTTGGATTCCATCATCTGGGCCTTTAAACACACCATGCGGAATGTGGCTGACACGGGTGAGGAGAAGTTAAACCAACATTGTGTCATACGTGTCACATTCTAATGCTTTGGTCCGCATATCGGGATCTGATCGAAAACAAACTTGAATACATTTCCGCGTGGTTGTTGAAAATCAATGACACATCGCTACGCAACTAACACAGCTTGTTTTGTGAGCCTGCTAACAATGTAAAACTAGTTAACTAGGTAGCAGTGGGAATTACTCTCCGAATCCATTGCGTTGTTGCAGTATTTTGGCTTGACTAGCGAGTTTGTGTCGAGAATCTCGACAACGTTGAAACGTAGTTCCGTGTTTCAAAAGAAAAGTCGGCACATTTGGATTGGTTGCTGATATGCGGACCAAAAGACTAGAACGTGTCACGATATGTACTGTACGTGTGGTTGGGGAGTCCAGATCAGCCAGCACGGTCCCTCTTTAGTAAGTGTGTGTGTTGCGTGCGTAGTAAGTGTGTGTGTTGCGTGTGTAGTAAGTGTGTGTGTTGTGTGTGTAGTAAGTGTGTGTGTTGCGTGTCTCCTCCCAGGTCTGCAGGTCCTGTACACGCTGCTGCAGAACGTGGGCCAGGAGGAGGCGGCGGCCCAGAGCTTCTACCAGACCTACTTCTGTGACATCCTGCAGCACATCTTCTCTGTAGTCACAGACACGTCACACACTGCTGGTGAGCGTGTGCATACATACAGTCACTGCCACAGAGAGTGGAGGTGATGGATGTATGCAACATTGGTCAATGTTTTAGGGAATTTATCTCACAGAATATAGTAATGCGAGAATATACACAAGGCCTGGTTCCACATATTAATAGAGGATGTACTGGTGGTATGAGAGATACCTCAACTGCTGCCTAGTATGATCAAATGAGTCTATTTAATTTTTTGCCTATTGAACATCAACGTCATGTTGCGTGTTTTTGCCAACTCCCCAAATCCACTGACCCTCCCATGTCCTGCACCACCTATATCAGTCTTACATTAGTGTTACATTACGAAAGCATCACAACATTTTAGCCTCCGGGCTGCACAGAGTAATGAAAACACAGTGTTCATGTAACTCAAGCCTGTGTCATTGGGTTTCTGCCGTCTGCCATGTCTCTTTTTCACGACTCCGTACGGTTCTGTGCTCGTGTCTTCCAGGCCTGACCATGCACGCGTCCATTCTGGCCTACATGTTCAACCTGATGGAGGAGGGTAAGATCATCACCACCCTCAACCCCTCCAGCCCTGTCAACAACCAGGTGTTCATCCAGGAGTACGTGGCCAACCTGCTCAAAACAGCCTTCCCCCACTTACAGGAGTGAGTTTTAACATTCTCTTTTTTCCTAACTTAGGTTTCGAGTGTCTTCTGTGTATTTGCTGTGTTGTTGATGATGTTTATGCCAGCCAATAGTATGTTGTCTCATAATGTTATGTGTCCCTTCCTTCAGTGCCCAGGTGAAGGTGTTTGTAACCGGGCTGTTCAGCCTAAACCAGGATATTCCTGCCTTCAAGGAGCACCTTAGAGACTTCCTGGTCCAGATTAAGGTGAGAGTCCCTTTTTAAGACCACCTTTGATGACGTCACAATTCAACATTCAAATTCAGAAGTGGATTATAGAGCCTGGAAGTAACTAATAGTTACCTCAAAATTAAAGTAGGCATCCCAGTGTGACAGAAATCAAGTGTTTTAGACATGTTTTAATGAATGGATCCCCTTTCTAAACAAAATAATTCTCAAAAGACTAAGTGAAGGTAACTCAATGTTTCCCCCCCCCAATCAAGCAGCGCCATAAGCCTACATTAAAGGGAAGGGATAGATGGATAGAAGTTGTTTTCCTTAGTGAGCTAAGATGGTTGGATGCTGAGGTATGGTTTCTATAAATAACTGTTCGAGTGCAGGGCCAGGGGTCTCTCTGTCTCTCTCTCATGCACAGTACACTGATACGCGTCCCCCTCCCACACACACACACCCCCTCTCTGTAGGAGTTTGCAGGTGAGGACACCACAGACCTGTTCCTGGAGGAGCGGGAGTCGTCACTGCGCTCAGGCGCAGGAGGAGAAACACAAGCTGCAGATGTCCGTGCCGGGTATCCTCAACCCCCACGAGATCCCAGAGGAGATGTGCGACTGAGCAGCGAACCAAACTGTACAGGCGTTGAAACAAAGAAAAGTAACCAACACAGAATCTGAACCGATAGAGGCAGGTGTGCGGCAGGACAGGCGGAGGACAGAGTGGAGGCTTGTCGACCAAAACAATGCCAATATTTAAATGACACTGTGTCACCCTGTGGCCCTTTTTACAGTGTGTTTTTTATATGGAGATTGTTTGTGTGATATCTTTTCTGAACTGTTCCTCTAATCCAAATGTATGTTTGTTTGGTCCATCCCCATCCCAGAGCTGGATGCTTTTTTGTTTTCCTACCTATTTTTTTGTTATTATTATTATTCCTTTGTGTGTGTGTGTGTGTGTGTGTGAGAGAGAATTGTTTAGTTTTTTCTTTTCTTTTTAAATCTGAGGAATGTTTGCGCAAAAGGGCAAGTCATTGGCTAAGAGGCTTCTAGGACTTCTGTGTCAGGCAGACAGGAGAGTGACGTGGTGTTTTAGGCCAAGCCCAGAAACCACTATGGCTCCTACTCCTGGTACAATCTGTGTACATCTGCCAGGTCTTAATAGGAATAAGCAAGATGGCAAAAAATAATAATCCACCAAGTCTTTGATGGCACGATGGAGCTGCTACCATATTGCTTATACCTATCCAGACCCTTCAGATCTGTTTGTGTATAGGGTGAGTGAGCTAGGGATTGTTTTAGACGGGGCCCTGGTGTGTAACCCTGCATCTGGGGCCCTGCATTTTATACTAATGTACTTGCCAGCACAGCTAATTAGACAAAAATCTCTATTGACAAATCCCCCTTCTCTAAGTTACATTTGTCGTGAACATGTTTTAATTAAAGTTGAGACTTTTAGCTGTCTCTAGGTTCAATTTCTCATAAGTAAAAAAAAAAAAAAAGAAGGCATCTCCATTCAAGGCATCCCTTACAGTTGTTCACGGTCACCCTGGTTGTTTGTATAGTGCTACAACGCTCCCGTTCCTTTTCAGTCATAATTCATGAATGTGCTGAAATGAGCTTGTGCTGAAATGACCATTAAAACTCTCCCGACACAGGGTGATGTGCTCTGGGGGTAACTGGAGCCCTACTCCCCCTTGACCCAGTTTTAGGGAACCATTCCAGGCATCCGCTGTCAGGGTGCAGCATGAGTGCACTGCTTCAACAGGGAGCCAGGTTTTCCCCAGTGTGCAGAGTCCACGCTGAGCTTTCCTGAATATGTTCGCAGGAGGATGTTATAGTTAGCAGATACCTACACCAGCAGGCAATCACTGTCGCACTTAAGGGAAAAAAAGTGTACACACACACACACGATCAAGGCCCCCCCAGAGGACCAAACCGCAGACCATGTTATCCTGGATTGCCCGGTGTACCACCCACCCAACGGAATGCACGGTCTGTCGGTATTAGATGACGAGACCATGACGTGGCTTCTGGAGGGGTGTCCAGAAATATAGCCCGGGTGAGCCCCTCAACCAGGTCTCGGGGTGGTAAAAGGGTAGCCCCTCGGCCCAGAGCCTGGTGAAGTGGAGAGGAAACAACAACCCATACGCTAAAGAAGAAAGCCCCCCCCATCATCCCCTAAAACAAATGTTGTTTTACATTACATTGAGACTGATCTTGGATGATATACCTTGTCTATTGTGGTTGGATGAATACATTGCTTTATCCCTGTACAAGGCCTCAAGCCAAAGAGACAGATATGAATATCATAACAAATGTGTTTAGCAAAGTTATCATGAGTCCAACTTAGGTTAGTGTCTTTGGTGTGGGGGTTAGTGAGGCAAAGATGATCTAATGGGCCTACTGAACACCTCGCACTGTACCTTCTCAGAAGCTATCCTGCCATCTACTGGAAAGTAGTATAATTGAATAAAGCTGGTCTTCAACAAATGAACTGACAGTGAACACAGTCACAAGAGAAAGATGCAATTCCATACATTTGTTTCATTTGTCACTTTATTTTCGACTGCACAGTTCATCCTAGCCTACTGTCTGATGGTCATAGTATAAACATACATAAAACGCCGTCTATAAGGTCCCTCGATGAGCTTCGGACGAAAGGTGCGCTTTAGCTGAAGGGGGGATAGAGGGGGGGGTGAAGGGGGAAAAAAGGACATTTTGGAACGTAGTTTACATTTGAAGTCTTTCTGCGTCTGAATTTTTGTGAAATTGAAGACTTGTATGCTTTCATAATCACAGCTATATGTGCATTTCCTCCATAGCTCATTGAGAGGCTTTATAGACAGTGCTTGAAGTATACTGTGACCACCAGTTAGAGAGAGACTAATCCATGTTATCTTGGTCCCAGTGGTTCATGGTGCTAACAGACATAGCATCAGACATTTTATTGCTCCTAATTTCTCATCCTAGGAGGAGTTTCTATGTTATACAGGTTGATCTAGCTATTCCAGTGGTCTCCAATCCTGGTCCTGGACAACCTATAGGGTTGGAAGGTTTTAACTCTAGTCCAGCACTAAAACACATTACTCAACTCTAAGACCTTGATTGACTTAATGAGATCTAATGCTGGGATACAGCAGACCAAGACAAGGGCTAGTGGCCACCAATCTATTGCCATGACGATATAGTAAAGCGAAAGCGAATGGGATAGAAGGTGATCAATACAAATACACCAGGGTCAGGTTGAACTGGGCTGAGCAGGGCTTGACTGGACTCAGTGGGCCACAAAGCCCCATCAAGAAAACAGGCCTCCTGGGCTTAAGTTGACCAAACTAGGACCTTAGTAGTTGCAGGGGCGATAGCTTAGAACAAGCAAGGAGACAGCGAAGGGCAGTAGCTGTTGCAAAGTTCCCCATTTGGGGTTAATCGTTCTCAAAGAGTTCATGATGCATGAGGATCTGTCCCGATTGATCCTCATCTTCTTTTCCCTCCTCTTTCTATCGCTCCACAATCATCTTCCATATTTCTCTCACACGTTTCCTCTTTCTGTCATCTATGTGGGCCGAGGTTGACTGTGTGTCTTTGCTCTAAGAGAAGACAGGAAATAGGAACAGAAAATAGGAACAGAAAATATCAGATTAAATGAAGGTGAGAGACTGAGGAAAAAGACAGACAGATTCACAGTAAAAGAGTGGGGAAATATGAAAGAAAAGAAACATACTGTAATGTTTTGAGTGTTACTTAAGACTGAATGTAAACATGTATGTAACATGCATGTATATGGAGCAGATACAGCCTTGACAGTATTCACACCACTTGCACAATTTTCACATTTTGTTGGCTATAGGCCTGGAATTCAAATAAAAAGTGTTCTACCCACTGATCTACCCAGTGTACAC
>NC_137678.1:47108591-47128591 GCF_963989245.1 Nansenia antarctica
AGACCATAATAGCCCCGCACCAGGCTAGCCAAGCAGGTGCCCCAGGCGGAACAGACCAAGCACGCGAGGGGGCCGGGGACCCCCGAGGAGAGGCCCGAGGACCACCGACGCATAGCAAGCAAGCAAGGGCGAAAAACCTGTACCCCGTGTACACAGACACACACACACACACACACACACACACACAGACATCTTGCCTTCACACACACACACACACACACACACACACACTCACTCATTCACACACACACACACACACACACACACACACACACACACACACACACACTGATATCTCGCCATCACAGGGAGGTCAGCAGTGACAGGTGACCGTCATCTTCATCATTTGCTCTGAACCAATCAGCTGCCTGATCCACCGTGTCCAGAGCCAATCAGCTGCCTGATCCACTGTGGCCAGAGCCAATCAGCTGCCTGATCCACCATGGCCAGAGCCAATCAGCTGCCTGATCCACCGTGTCCAGAGCCAATCAGCTGCCTGATCCACCGTGTCCAGAGCCAATCAGCTGCCTGATCCACCGTGTCCAGAGCCAATCAGCTGCCTGATCCACCGTGTCCAGAGCCAATCAGCTGCCTGATCCACTGTGGCCAGAGACGAGGGCTACCTGGATATGAATATGAGCCTTAGGTTGTGGGTTTGATTCCCCGCTGGGACCATATATACTGAAACATTTATTTCCCACTCACTGCAATGTAAGTGACTTTGGATGAAAGTGGATGAAAGCAGATTGTCAGCTTTCAAATGGTGTGTCATACTTTGAAATCTGGAAATAGTTGATAGAAGATATGCTTATTTGAACGTTGGTCAACCTCAAACCAAATAGCGGAGAAACTCTCTGAATGTAAACAGACGCAGAAGGAGCATCGCTATGAACATCTAACTGCATGTTTGGCACATCACAACATGCTGATACAACACCAACATGCTAAAACCACATAACTACACATCATTAGATGATCACACAGTCCTTGCTTTTGAACACGTCCTAAAACGTACGTTTGTTTACAAGCCATGTATCACTTATCCAGTAGGCTACGGCAGACTATACTGTGAATCCAATTCACAAATTATAAGTATTTAGTGATCCTAAAGCTGTTGTTTGTTATATTGAGTGGGCTCTTCAACACTTCCACTTTGGTAACATGGAGAAAAAAAAACAATGGAAAAAAAGAAGGTTTTTGCTCATTTGCACGACTTTGCAGCCCTTTTCACCAGACCGTGTCACATATTATGTCAAGGACGTCTATAACTATAAGCTGTCATGGTGTGTGTGTGTGTGTGTGTGTGTGTGTGTGTGTGTGTGTGTCTATAAGCTGTCGTAGGGGGTAGTGGTGTGTGTGTGTGTGTGTGTGTGTGTGTGTCTATAAGCAGTCGTGGGGGGTAGTGGTGTGTGTCTGTGTGTGTGTGTGTGTGTGTATGTGTGTGTGTGTGTGTGTCTATAAGCAGGCGTGGGGGGTAGTGGTGTGTGTGTGTGTGTGTGTGTGTGTCTATAAGCAGGCGTGGGGGGTAGTGGTGTGTGTGTGTGTGTGTGTGTGTGTGTGTGTGTGTGTGTCTATAAGCAGGCGTGGGGGGTAGTGGTGTGTGTGTGTGTGTGTGTCTATAAGCAGGCGTGGGGGGTAGTGGTGTGTGTGTGTGTCTATAAGCAGGCGTGGGGGGTAGTGGTGTGTGTGTGTGTGTGTGTGTCTATAAGCAGGCGTGGGGGGTAGTGGTGTGTGTGTGTGTCTATAAGCAGGCGTGGGGGGTAGTGGTGTGTGTGTGTGTGTGTGTGTGTCTATAAGCAGGCGTGGGGGGTAGTGGTGCCCTAGGGGACAGTGAGGTGGGCTGGTGATCAGAAGGTCGTGGATCAATAATTGTAAAAGGAGCTGGACAGGAGTTTCTCTCTCAGCGCGTGTGTGTGTGTGTGTGTGTGTGTGTGTGTGTGTGTGCCACTCAGGCCAGTACGGTGCACAGAGCATTGATCAGACCCCTACTGGGAGCACTGATGGGAAATCTGTTAGTCCATTTCTTTCTTTTGAGCCATTCCTGGGTGGGTTTACTGGGATGTTTTGGGGTCACTGTCATGTTGCATGGTCCATATCCACTTCAGCTTACATTTTCGGGACATACGGTCCCAAAGATGGAACCCCCTTTGATACAATAAAGATTTCATAGTGGATTCTATGATGGTGAGCTGGCCAGGCCCTGCTGCAGCAAAGCAGCCCCAAACCAGGACATCTGCAAGGGTTTCCTCCTTGCACACCACCCATGAGAATCAAACGTGTGCAGTCTCTTTCGGATGGTAGATGCATACTGTGACATCAACTGTGGCAAGAGCGACCTGTAGGTCCAATGATGATATTCTAGGACTGTTGTGAGACTTCTTTAAGTAAGTAAGTAAGTAAGTAAAGCTTTATTTATATAGCACCTTTCATACAAGAAATGCAGCTCAAAGTGCTTTACAACAGGAATAAGAACATCAAGTGCATCTTGCGGTCTGCATCTTGCGGTCTGCTCTCGGGCTGAAGTTGCTAGGGCGGCCTGACCTGGCCATGTAGGCAGTTGTTTTAAATGTTCACCACTTAAACGTTTTGGTTTCTGGTTTATTTCTAATTGTTTGGAGACTTCCCAGTCTCGTGGGCATCTAGACCCTTCTTCCTGAAGGCCTCAGAGAGCTGTGTCTGTTGTTCCTCTCTTAACCATGTTCTAATCATTTGCACCTGATGTGAGGTGCACTTCATTCTAACTTTAGGCTATTTTTTAAGTAGTAATAAATGTGGGGGTGTGATATATTGATTAGTGGTTTAGTTATAATGAAGTTAAAAATGAAGACCAAATATGTTTAAAACGGTTGTCATGGGGTGTCCTGTGTTCTCCACGTGACTGTATAAAGTATTCCTCCCTGAGAAAGTCCTCTTCTGTCCTCAGCACCGTTAACCATCACCCTCTACCTCCTAACCTCTACCCTCCACATCTACCCATCTCCCTCCTAACCTCTACCCATCTTCCCCTCTACCTCATACTCTCTACCTCCTCCTCTCGACCTTCGACCCCTCGACCTGAACTCCCCAGAGACAACGGCGCCTCCTCCTCCTCCCCCCCCCCGCCTCCCCCAACCCTGGACCGCCGACTACGCCAGTCTCCATGGCAACCAGTGACTGGTGGTGGGGGGGGCATGTGTTTTACACTACCTCTCGTGTTCCAACACTAACGTTCCTAGCACTCACTATAGAGGTGTGTGTGTGTGTGTGTGTGTGTGTGTCAGCCTGGCAGCATAGCAACCTCTAGCCTCTAGCTAACAATCCTTACAAGTACCGAGGGGAATACTCACATCTCTGTGAAAGAGCCAGAGACGACCCCCCCTTCCCCCAGACAGAGGGATGTTGGGGACAGAAATAGTCGGTCTCATACTGACTCACATACTAGCACCACATACCATCCCTCACACACACACACACAAACACTAATGCCACATTCCGAGCAGACATGCAAGGAACGAGAGAGAGGGAGAGAGAGAGAGAGAGAGAGAGAGAGAGAGAGAGAGAGAGAGAGAGAGAGAGAGAGAGAGAGAGAGAGAGAGAGAGAGAGATGGAGAACAAGAAGAAGTAGAAGTTGTAGTAGTAGAGGTGCAGGCTTGATTTATTGCTACAAAACATATTTTCTTAATCATTCACCTGACAATGTCAAACAATCAGTGTGTATGTGCATGTGTGTGTGTGTGTGTGTGTGTGTGTGTGTGTGTGCTGGGCCAATAATGTCAGCATGATTGGTTCGTTGTAAAACCCAGAATGCTTTGCTACACGATACACAACAACAGTCATCTTTAGCCCTTTTACGCCCCACCCAGAACACGGCCCTGACAAGGGCAGAGGGGTGGGAGCGTTTAGAGAGTGTGTATGAGGCGGGCGTGAGTGCAGCTGTGCTTTAGTGTGTGTGTGTGTGTGTGTGTGTGTGTGTGACACGACGTGAGAACACACATAGGTAAAACATCCACTCATCTAAAGCATTATTATCCACTCACACACAAGAGTTTAGAAAAAAAAGAAGAAACTTCTAGAAATAAAATAAAAGAAACAACCTCAAACGAACCTCACCAAAAGGTCCGTCCGAGAGAAAATCACACAGCCGCTCGATAAAACTTCGCCGTTACAAAAACAACTTTATATCGTCTTTTTTTCAACATCTGTTTAAGTTCAGCTAAAAATAAAAAAATCAAAAGACCTTCAGGTGTCGACACCCGTTTTTGTAGAAAACAACCGGAAAAAAAACAACCAAAATTAAAACCTATGCTACACTCCTGTCCATACTCCCACCCCCCCACCCCCTGCAGAGAAAGGGGGTTTAGTAGGAGGTAGAGGTGGAGGAGGAGGAGGAGGAGAGGAGGAGGATAGAGGAACTCTCTCTCTCTCTCTCTCTCTAGGAGACCAGTTTAGGCAGCACCGTGCGGAGGGGTATACCGCTCCCCCCCGAGGACGAGTCCCCCATCAGGTTGCTCCTCAGTTTGTTATTCGCCGTCGCCGTGACGCCGCCCACCCACCCCGGTCCCCGGATAGCCAGGATGAAGGGGAAGGAGATGCTACTGTGGTGGTGGTCTGGGACCCTCTTAGCCCCCAGCCCTCCTCCTCCTCCCACCCCGATCTGGGTGGTGGTCTGGTGGTGGTGGTGGCTGGTGCTGGTGCTCTTCTCCTTGTTCTCCCTCTCCGAGGTGGTGGAGGAGGTGGAGAGGAGGGAGTTGGAGGGGGGGGGCAGGGGCTTGGGCAGGCGGCGGTACAGCCAGGGGTGCCTCAGCGCCTGGGTGGGGGTCAGCCGCGACTGGGGGTCCCAGTCCAGACACTTCTTGATGAAGTCCGTGAACGCCGGGTCCTCGCAGCCCTTCAGCGCCGCGCTCCACTCCTTGCTGCCCGGCGGGCCGCGCATCTTCCCGCGGCGGGAGCGTGTGCCCGTCAGCACCGTGGCGCCAGTCGGCAGGGTGTTGGCCCCGCAGTAGCGCGGGTGGCCCTTGGAGCTGATGAAGTTCTTGGCCCGCTTGGCCTGCTCCAGGACCTTCTGCGGGGGCATGCCCAGCAGCTCCATGACGCAGGCTAGCTGGTCGCCCTCGTCCTCGCCGGGGAACAGCGGGTAGCCCGTCAGCAGCTCCGCCAGGATGCACCCGAAGCTCCACATGTCGATGGGCAGGCCGTAGCGCGAGCCCAGGATCACCTCGGGCGCCCGGTAGAAGCGCGACTGGATGTAGGTGTAGACGCGCTGGTGCTCGAAGCAGCTGGAGCCGAAGTCGATCACCTAGAGGGGGAGAGGAGAGGGAGGAAGAGGAGGAGAGGAGGAGGAGGAGGAGGAGGAGAGTAAGAGAGGAGGAGAGGAGGGAGATGTTAGGGCATCTGTGTGTGGGTGGGTGTGGGTGTGTGTATATCTGGTATACAAAGCGGCTTGCACTCGCAGTGTGTGAAATAGAGAACATAATCCAAGAGGATCTCCAATAAGACTGAAGTGTGTGTGTGTGTGTGTGTGTGTGTGTGTGTGTATCTGTGTGAGCCTGTATAATTCAACCCCTCCACCACCACCATCACCACTACTGAGCCTCCCAAGGTAGTAACCCTATATTGGTGCGCTACCTTGGCCGGGTCTTCCTCAAAAAACACATCTTAATCTCAAGGGACCTCCAGGGTAAACAGAGTGCAAAAAAACAGCTTCCGCACACTACAATCTGTGCAAAAAAAGTATAGTTTATGAGGCATGCCTGAAGAAGATCTATGACCGAAAGCTTGCGCAATAAACTATGTTTTTTTTGCACAGATTTGAGTGTGCGGATGCTGTTTTGCACTCTATCGATACTCTTCAGTTGCAGCACCTCAGCTAAGTCTGATCACGGATCGGAGTGGTGAGCGGTGGTATTTCCACTATCCTCCAGGTTAAATAAAACGGTTAAATAAACTGTTGGAGTTTTATATCAAATAGACTGAGAATTGAAGTCTGTATCTGTACATTCTGGGAAATCGTAGCTAACAATTCAGTCTGCCTGGGGACTGTGACATTGACTTGTTGCACACTTACTAAACTCTAGCGTTTCCTGTCACCACATTTGTTTGCCAAAATCGGTGATCTCATAAAGGGTGTCGACTTTGTATATAAGGGGGGTGCTCAGAGAAGGAGGGGGGGGCTCTGGGGCTCTGGACTGTAAACTCTAGACTGCTCTCATGTAACTTTATAAATAAAAGGCTTCAAGCTAAGTTGATCAATCACCTTGATGCATAATAATATAATAAGATAATTCTGTGATGTTTTTATTTCCTGTAGTTCTGTTTTATGTGATATTACTATGTCCTGTAGTTCTGTTTTAAATTGTTTATAACATCTGAGGCCGTATTTCCCCTGTGGATTCACCTGCCCTGTGTCCTGATGTAATTTAGCTACCCAGCTAATTCAGGGAGAGTCAATGACTGTCCGTTGTCCCTTTTAAATAAACGAATAAATACATAAGCGCTTAAATAAACCCAACAAACACAACAAACAAACCAACCCAAACTACCTTGATGCCGCTGCGGCCCTGCTGCTTCAGCAGGATGTTCTCGGGCTTCAGGTCGCAGTGGATGATCCGGTGGCGGTTCAGCGCCTCCAGACACTGCAGGATGGAGTGGGCGAACTTCCTGACCAGTGGCAGGCTGAAGCCCTGGAACTTGTTCCTCTTGATGAGCTCGTACAGGTTCATGCTGAGCAGCTCGAAGGTCATGCAGATGTGGTTGCGGAAGGTGAAGTTCTCCAGCATGTGCACGGCGTTCATGGTGCCCTGGCGGTCCTGCTTCCTCAGGTGCTCCAGGATGCGGATCTCCTCCTGCGCCTGGCGGTGGACGCGCTTCTCGTTGCGCACCATCTTCAGCGCCAGGTGCTGCTGCAGCTTGTGGTCGTACACCGTGGCCACCTGGCCGAAGCTGCCCTTGCCGATCACCTGAGGGGGGGGGGGGGGGGGGGGGGGGGAGAGGGAGGGAGGGGTTTAGCGGTTGGTTTCAAGGTTTTTTTTGTGGGGGGATACTGTCTGTCTGCCTGCTTGTCTGTCTGCCTGCTTGTCTGTCTCCCTGCTTGTCTGTCTCCCTGCTTGTCTGTCTCCCTGCTTGTCTGTCTCCCTGCTTGTCTGTCTCCCTGCTTGTCTGTCTCCCTGCTTGTCTGTCTCCCTGCTTGTCTGTCTCCCTGCTTGTCTGTCTCCCTGCTTGTCTGTCTCCCTGCTTGTCTGTCTCCCTGCTTCCTGACGTTCTTTCCACTGACACACCACTTGCGAGCCACACGCCAAGCAGCTGCCTCTGTGTGTGAAACAGTGGCGCGTCATAAAGCCTAGTAGCCACAGGTCATCTGAAGGATCGTAGCTGACAGAAATATCCTGAGTATGCTCACAGTAGTAAGACAAAGGTGTCAAAGTTCAGGTATTTAGTGTGTGTGTGTGTGTGCGTACGTACGTATGTCTGTGCGTACGTGTGTGTATTTAGCGTGTGTCTGTGCGTGTGTACAATGTGCGTGCATGTGTGTGTCTGTTCGTGTGTCTTTGTGTGCGTGCGTATGTGCGTCTACGCCCTTCTCACCTTGAGGAACTCGTAGCGGTAGGCCAGGTGGTCGTGGGGGACGTGGATGTAGCCCCCCTGCTCGTCGTCGAACCCTCCGTTGTTGTTGCCCCCGGCTACCGCGGGCCTCTTCTTGGCGTTGGGCCCCAGGAAGTAGACCTCCGGGTAGGAGTGGATCTCCGTCTGCTCCAGGGTGGTGAGCTGGGAGCGGTACTGCCTCAGGGCCTGCTCGGGGGTCAGGGGCCCGCACAGCTTGCCCCCGGTCCCGGTCCCATTCACGCCGCCGGTGGTGCCTACCCCCACGGAGGTCCCGTTGACTCGGACGGGGGCGGACGAACCTTCCGTGGAACCTTTACTGGAGCCCGTGCTGCTGGGGGGGGAGGGGGGAGGGAGAACAATTACATTTTACATTTTTGGCGTTGAGCAGACGCCTTATTCCAAAGCGACTTACGATCGATACGTTTGACTAAGCAAGTGAATCGTCAATTCGTCAGTCGTAGCAGGAAGAGTAATCTAGCTCAGGCCCGGCGCCATTGGCAGTCTCCGTGATAGAAGGAACAAAAAGAAAGAAAAAAAAAGACAAAATAGAGTAGTTTTTTTTGTTAGTTTTTTGTATAGACACTGGAGAAACAGTCGAACCTTATTCAAATAGCTTTTTTATTTTTACTTTTTAAAAATTTAAAAACATTTGACAGTTGGGGCTGTGTTCGTGAATTCGCAAAGCGCACACTGGTTTCGACAACGTCATAAAGGGGCCGAGTAATTTGATTGGACACAAGAGGACATTCCATGAGTGCTGATCAGATTTCCAGAGCAATTTTACGAACGCAGCCACGATATTTGTGGTAAACCGTCTGAGCCCAGGGTGAATGAAGTCACTCAGATTGATGTCGACATTCTTAAAGTGCCACAGGGTCGTAGACTTTATTCACCAGATAAAATCACCATAAAGGATGACGCTTCGTGTAGTAGTATCAGAGTGCTGTTGCTAGGTAGATAAACCACATAGAACACTTGGCTGGAGGTGGTGGTGATGCTCCTCCTGAATGCTTTGGCAGTTGGTGAGTTAAATGATCTGATACGGAAACTGACATGTATCAGATATCATCAGTATCAATATATGAAACTGTGCTCTGTGGCGTGTGTCTGCGTGTGTGCGTGTGCTCGTTTGCTCAGTGGTGTGTGTGTGTCTGTGTGTCCGTCCGTCTGTCCGTCCGTCCGTCCGTCCGTGTGTGTGCTCAGTGGTATGTGTGTGTTCGTCTGTCTGTCCGTCCGTGTGTGTGTGTATGTGTGCTCGTGTGTTCAGTGGTGTGTGCATGTCCGTCCGTTCGTCCCAGTGTGTGTGTGTGTGTGTGTGTGTGTGTGTCCATCCGTCCCTGTACGTGTGTATGCTCGTGTGCTCAGTGGTGTGTGTGTGTCCGTCCGTCCATCCCTGTGTGTGTGTGTGTGTGTGTGTGTATCCGTCCCCAGTGGTGTGTGTCCCTGTGTGTGTGTGTGTGTCCGTCCCTGTGTGTATCCATCCGTGTGTCCATGCCTGTGTGTCTGTGTGTGTGTGTGTGTGTGTGTGTGTGTGTGTGGTCCTCACCTGTCCACGCTGCGCTCCTTGCCCAGGCCGGTGACGGTGGCTGTCTTGGCGGCCGGCTGAACCCCCACGCCCCCCGCGTTGCCGTTGTGGTGCGCGGTCGTCGTGGAGACGGCGTTGACCTTGCGGTTGTAGGTGGAGTCCTCGTACAGGTACTTGACCTTCAGCTGACCCCCGCGCACGCCCATCTGATCCCTCAACACCGGCTTGTTACCGACCTGAGAGATGGAGGGATGAGAGAGAGAGAGAGAGAGAGAGAAATGGTAAATGGACTGCACTTATATACATAGAGTCTTATCCCAAAGCTGCTTTACAACGGCCTCTCGTTCACCCGTTCACACACATTCACACACACACTCGGTGAGAGTGACATCACCACCGAGTGACATCATCGCCGAGTGACATCATCAGAGCTGGGCGTTCATAGTGTGGAAGTGTGAGTGAATAATATAAACAAATGTAAAAACATTTTAAACTAGGTGGCTTTAATCCAAAGCGATTACAGATTACAGATTACAGGGTTACAGGGTTACAGTCTCCCTGGAGTCATTTGGGGCTAAGTGCCTGACCTCAAGGACACACTAGTGGTGGGATTTGAACTCATGACCTTCTGATCACCAGTCCATCTCACTATCCCACTAGGCCACACCGCCACTGCCCACTTACAAATGTGTGGTTCATTGTGTGTGTGTGTGTGTGTGTGTGGTTCATTCAGTGTGTGTTTCATTGAGTGTGTGTGTGGTTCATTGAGTGTGTGGTTGATTGAGTGTATGGTTTATTGAGTGCGTGTTTCATTGAGTGTCTGTGTAGCTCATTGTGTGTGTAGTTCATTGAGTGTGTGGTTCATTGAGTGTGTGCGTGTGGCTCATTGAGTGTGTGTGTGGCTCATTGAGTGTGTGTGTGGTTCATTGAGCGTTCAGTAGGGCAGTAGAGCTAGTAGCTGTGTGTGTGTGTGTGTAAAGAAAAATCCCACCTTGGGTATACCGGCTGGGTCGAAGCGGAGGACCCTCTGGTTACAGCAGGGGTAGACGCCCATCCCGTGCCAGCCCTGCTCTGCCCCCATCCCTGGGTACATCACACCCTCAGGGTGGTACCGACACTGGGACAGCTCTGCACAAACAAACACCTACCCAGACACACACACACACACACACAAATAGACGTTTTAAATACCTCTTAATGCATACAAATGCAAAAATATACAGTAGAACATACAAAAGTGGGGTGCAAAAATGTGGGCACCCCTGGTTTAAATGTCTGTTACGATTCATCTTGTGATTGAAAGCAAACCTGAACACTAAATGCTACAAAGTTAAACATTTCTGGCAAATTTTAAAGCAAGGTTTTTAAAATGATGATGTGCAAATGTTTGGGAACCCTTTTGGATTAATCTTTGTTACCTTTTGAGAAGATGATTACTAAGGCCCAGACCAAGGTGATTTACTCGTTAGAGCTTCAATGAGGTGAATATAATTCCAGGGTTGAACTATATATTCTGAAGTAACTCCATGCCTTCTAAAGTACCCGATTGCAGTGGTGCTAAAAACCATGGGTTCCTCTAAACAGTTGTCTAAGGATGATGCAAAAAAGAGTAGCAGACACCAGTCTAGTTGTTCACAGGACAACAATACAGCGTACCTTAAACAACAAAGACCTACATGGCAGAGTTGCCAGAAAGAAGCCTTTCCTACGACATCAACACAAAATTAAACGTCTGAAGTATGCAAAAGAAAACCTTGAGAAACCTGAAGCCTATTGGAACAATGTACTTTGGACTGACAAAACCAAAACCAAAATGAAGCATTTGTAGAGAAGAACACCTTGCCAACTGTTAAGCATGGAGGTGGATCCATTAAGCTTTGGGATTGTGTAGCAGCTGGGGGGCACAGGCAATATTGTGCAGGTGGAAGGAAGAATGGATTCCACCAAATGTCAAGACATTCTAGAGGATAATATTCAAAGGTCAGTCCAGAAATGGAAGTTGAAGAGAGGTTGGGTATTCCAGCAAGACAATGACCCGATGCATACCTCAAAATCAACCATGAAGTACCTCCAGGGAAAGACGGATGAAGGTTTTGGAAACGCCATCACAGTCCCCAGACTTGAATATTATTGAAAATCTGTGGAGAGATCTCAAACATGCCGTGCATGGAAGAAGGCCGAAGAATATTTCTGAGCTAGAGGTGTTCTGCTAGGAAGAATGGGGAAAAATTCCCAAAACAAGAATTGAAAGACTCTTAGCTGGCTACAGGAATCGTTTGCAAGCTGTTAGCTTTAGTTAGCAATAGTTGCCCGAGTAGGAGTTGCAAAGTACTAGCTGATAGGGTTCCCAAACGTTTGCACAAGGCCTTTTTACTTGATTTATTATTTTGAAACTGTAAAAAGTTAAAAAATAAAATGTGATGAAATGTGTAATGTTTAACTTATACCATTCAGAGGTTAGGTTTGCTTCTTTTCACTTAGATATTAATTGTAAAAGTCATTTTGAATAGGGGTGCCCACATTTTTGCACTCCACTGTATATTACATGATACACACATATTCATTGTGACCATGCACTGCTCCACACACATACATACACACACACACACACACACACACACACACACACACAAACACCTGTTGGCAGCGGGAGCAGGTGAGGTGGTTGACGGTGCCCCAGATCCTCCAGTAGACCAACACCCAGGACTTGAGCTCTTCGTACAGCCCGGTCACATACTCATGTACCTCCCAGGTCTTCTGCCTTGGGAGCGATTGTGTTTTTGGTGTTGAGGATAAATAAAAAAACAACAACCTGTTAACACACATGGCTATGACAGGTGTAATAAAAATGCTGTACAATCCTCTCCCTGCAGCCACTGAAAGTAAATAAAGGCCTAGAATATAGAAACGGGGCTTTAGCGATTCTGACTTTGGTGTAGTTGGATACTATACCATGGCATCCTTAGTTTGAGGGTACCAAACGTTCAAAAAGACCAACATTCTGAAGCTTATGCTCCTGTGGAGGGATGTGCCTACCTCCAATGATCCTTCTTTTGGGGGACTTTTTTTTTCTTCTCACTAGCACCATAGTTGTGGACATTATGGAAGACAGTACCTTTGAATATGGTCTTCTAAGCCTCTTGATTGATAAAGTCAAATGTATGTAGCATATCCATGAACAATGTGGCTAGTCCAGTACCTAGTATGTGTATATGTGATGTCTCCCTGAGGGTCGATGTTAATTTTCCCCGGAACGCAGGAGATCTTTCTCTCCACGTCTTTGGTCAACAGCTTTAGACACAGACCACACCTGTAACAGGGGAGATGCAGAGTGACAGTCATACAACGTTGACAAGAACAGTGCGGTGTCAATGAACGCACACCTCTGGCTCTGAACTCACCTGGTCAGAGTCGATGCGTTACCCTGGGAATCGGGGTTATCGCGGTTATAAGATCAAAAAGACGCTCGATCTTCGTTTGAAACAGTTTACTAAGGAGGTGGGAAAAATACATGAGCATTGTAAACAAGTCATGTCAGGGATTGCTTTTGTCTTGTTTTAAACGACACATCAGTACCTGATCTGTTTCTCCAACTTCTTTGACGATACAACAAGTCTGGCTGAGATATGACACCCTCTCAAATGACACCCTACTCTCCCTTAAAATGCATAACGAGAGTCTCGCGAGACTTTTCAAAATATGCCTGGATTTTCCTTTAGTGACGTTGATGGACTACCCCCCGGGGCCTCTTGTTACGTAGCCTTCTATCTGTCTCTTTCTTGGCTACCTTTTGAATTGGTCTTTTTTGTCCTTGACGTCGTCGGCTTCATTGTGGTTGAAGAGTTCTGCGATGCGAGCAGCCAGGCTACTGTTGATGCAGTTCATGTTGCAGCCAGGGGGTGGCCACAATAGCGGTCATGTGCTTGTGGTAGTATTGGATGCACTCTTCTACCTGAGAATGGTGGAAACAAACAGGGGTCAATTTATCAAAAACCCTTACTGCACTAAGAACTCTGTAGTCAGTTTAAAAGCCTGAGTAATAGGAGGGTTTAGCTATTTATTATGGTGCCTCCCATATGATCATAGGATGTGATGAGCATTTCACAGCACATCTTCTAATATAATTAAACATTTTAAGAAATTAACCTTCAAATGTGCATTTAAGACTAAATAACAGCCCTAGTCTAAAGACCCCTTATTTTCCCTCTTTATTTTTTAGGACAAGGCCACTTTTCATTAAATGACTGATTAATTTGAGTTTCTTTGAGCACATCAGCACCCAACATAAAGTAGATTAATAATAATAATAATAATAATAATAATAATAATAATAATAATAATAATAATAATAATAATAGTTTTATTGCCATGCAATCAACTTGTCAGTCAATTGTTTGAATTTGGTATGTTATGCTCTAGGCAAGGGGTCGGCCAAAGACAGCGACCCTGGAGCAATTAGGGGGTTCCGTGCCTTGCTCAAGGACACCTCGACATGTAACCAGCCGTGGTTCAAACCGGCGGACTGCAGACCTTGCGATCATTAGACGCCGGCTCTACCGCCTGAGCCACTGCCGCCCCCTTTATGAACAAAGCTTTATTGACATTCTTCTAACTGACAATATGTTTTAAATCAGTTTAGCTTGGCCTGCTCTCCGGCTTACAAAAGAAAACTTGGGGGCTTAAAAACACTTTATAACAAGGCAACTGAGCTCACGTCACAACACTTACTAACGTGTCCATCTTCAAGAATTCAGAGGAGATCAGGATTGAGATCACATTGCTGGGTTCTGTAACCGACAAACACCACATAACCAACCACAAAACAAACTGCCAGAGACCAACAACACACCACCATTCAAGTCCAAATAAAAAAACGGAGTTAAGAGGGCAACTGCTGGCCAATAGTTAATGAGAAACGCTGTTGTCACTATGGTCTTTGTGTTTAAAAAACGTTTATGGCCGGTTTCACAAACAAGGCTTATGGCTAATCCTAGACTAAAAAAGGATCTTCAATGGAGATTTTACATTGAAAGTGTGATTTAGTCCAGAACTAGGATTAAGCCTTATCTGTGAAACCGGCCCTAAGTTTCTAAATGTAAATGTGACTTAATTCCATCTCGAAACTTATGGAAAAAATAGTTTATGAACAGGTTGATAGGTACCTTACTGAAAAAAATCTGATGTATGAATTTCAATCAGGATTCAGAACATCCCATTCCACTGACACATGCCTTCTCTATTTGAACGACCACATCAACCATGAGGTGGACTCGGGCAAGTACTGCGGCATGGTCATGCTGGACCTCCAGAAGGCCTTCGACACAGTAGATCACCACATATTGTTAGATAAACTGAAAGCAATTGGGTTCGATAGAACATCGGTGAGCTGGATGCAATCCTACTTAGAGGGGAGGGAACAGGTGGTTAGTGTGAACGGAACACTGTCCCCCCCCCTCCCAGTGACCTGCGGCGTTCCACAAGGAAGCATATTGGGACCTTTACTGTTCCTAATATATGTGAATGACATGTCATCAGCATGTGATTGCAATTTGTTCCTGTTCGCGGATGACTCGGCTCTGCTGGTCTCTGACAGGGACATATTGCAGGTGGAAAAAGCGCTAAGCACTGAACTGAGTAGAATCTGCATCTGGCTAGCTGACAATAAACTATCAATACACCTAGGTAAAACTGAAACCATCCTATACGGATCCCCATCTAAACTCAGAAAGGCTGAACATTTTAAAATAAAAGTGGGTAACATTAATATCACAAGAAAAGAGGATATTACATACCTGGGCTCCATCTTAGAGGCAAATCTTTCCGGAGATAAAATGGCAGCAAAAGTAATCAAAAAAGTGAACCATAGAACTAGATTCTTGTACAGGATATCCTCACTTGTCAGTAAAAACACACTGAGGACCCTATCAGGAGCTCTCATTCAATGTCACTTCGACTATGCCGTAACATCATGGTACTATAGAACCACAAAGGCCCATAAAACAAGACTCCAGACAGCCCAAAATAAACTGGTTAGGCTTCTGCTAGGCCTCAACCCTAGGACACATCTAACCGCTGCTCATTTTTTGAGCCTTGATTGGCTACGAGTAGTTGACAGAGTGCAGCAGCTTGCACTGAGCCTGGTCTTCAAGATACGCTACACCACAAAGACACCCAAGTACCTGTCAACATACTTCCAAAAAGTGAACAACGTCCACACATACAACACCAGAGGAAGCTCCACGAACCACGTTCAACCGCGGTGCACCACAAACAAGGGGTTAAACTCGTTTGCAAACTATGCAGTAAAAATGTGGAACGCCCTTCCTATAATCTTAAAGGAGTGCAAAACACTGCCCACCTTCAAAACCACTCTCAAAAAACATTTACAGGAGGCTGCAATCCGTAACTGGACCCTCTAAATCAAAAATCAGATTAAAAGACCCGAACTACCCACTGTACATACTTTGTGTTTTGTCCCCCGCCCCCACCTGTGGTGTATGTCCCCACCTGTCCTACCCGCTGTACATACCTTATGTTTTGTTGTATTGTTCTTCCCATGATGGATGTATGTTTATCTTGTAGATAGTAATAGTTATTTGTCTGTATTATCTTGTAGATAGTACTAGTTTTTTGTCTGTCTTACATGTAACGATGAATTGAGAATCAAGGACCCCAATTGAAATAAGCCAGTGGCTTTCTTGGGTTTTTATCCTGTTAGTTGACCTTGTATGTAATATGTACTGGCATGTACCTACTTCTGCAAATCTTCTAATAAAGTTTTCAATCAATCAATCAATCAGACCTAGCAAGAAAACATAGTCATATCGTATGTCCTAAATCACACTCACTTCATAGTATCAATTCAATATTACATAGGACAGCAGCCGCCTTGCCCAAGACTGTTGCCAATCTTGCCAACCAATTTAAGTGATCGCTCAGACATCCAGGTGTGTATCTATAGTTAGCCAAGTCGTGACGTTAGAATTATAAGGTTCTATCTCCATTTTTGTCCAAATTGATTTTTTTACATAATCTGATCCATTAGGTGTTTATTAATGCCTGTGTGGTGTTATCTTTAAAATGTTGACATGTTGGAGTTAGTAATTCATCAAATACAAAGGTTCCATCTCACAAAACATGGAATGTAAAAACGTTGACGATCAATATCTCTGAACTACCCTAAACGGAGATAGAACCTTATCAGAGTCTAATCTCCACAGACTAAGTCAAACTCTAATGCAGTACCATATAACGACATCTGGGGTCGCTTGGGTGCGGATCAGACGGTCTGCCTGACCTCCACACACCCCTCTCACCCTAACGGAGATAGAACCTTATCATTCTAAGCTCACGAAGTGATAACGCAGAGATGAATGAACACAGCTGACGTCGTACAGTAGATGTTTTGACCGAGTCTGGGTGACGTCATTGTTGCTGTCGGATACAACGGCGTGTCTCGTCGTTGATGAGCCAGTGGAAGATCTGCACGTCGCAGTGCACAGAGATGTCCACCAGGGGGTGCCACCTCCTCCCAGCGCTGGGCGTCTACAGACAGCTACTCTATGGCGAAGTAGCGCATCTCGTTGACCAGAAGGTCTCGGGGACACAGAAAGTCCTGCTTCAGGTTCTTGGCCTCGTCACACACATGGATGACCATGTTGGGTCTGGAAGCAGACACACAAATATACAAAGCCATCGATACACAATCAGGTAGTGATAACAACTTGTGTACAGACATCCGCTACATGCATCAACGAATGTTGATGTGAATACTGTAGGCATTCTATTCTTTATTATGACCCAATGATGCACATAGTACCTAACTGTACATAGCTCATAACTGTATATAGCCCATAACTGTATATCTAAACTAAACTGATGTTTACAACACTACCTCTGCACATAACTATATTATTGCATAGTCACCTATCACTACCATTCTTGTTCTATTTATGTTGTGCCCTTATATCACTATTTGCACTTTTGGCTGGATACTAAACTGCATTTCGTTGTATAGTACAAGCACTCTGCGATGACAATCAAGTTGAATCTAATCTAATCTAGTCTAGAGATTAATCTAGAGCCTCCTGTATTGAACTCACCCTTTCCCCTCCTGAGGTTTCTCTCCTTCCTCAACCAAAACCGTGCTCTCTTTTTCCACCGTACAACCGTTTCCTGAAGGGGTCACTGTCAGGCCTGGGGATAACCAACGGAAGAATCAGACCAGGAGGAGTCGTAGCAAGGTTATGAAAGGGTTCAAATCTACTAATTGCATTAATCAGGGTATATACAGGAATCTTGAGGTTAATTTCAATACCCTTTCTAAGACTTTTTAAAGACCTTGTCAATATTTTTCCAGACCTCACCGCCACTTCGAGCTTTAACCGATTACATCAGTGACACCTTTAACTTAACAGTTTTAGTTTGCAATAGACTAGACCACTATCATACAACAGAATTTCCGGTTCATCTTTGTTTTTTAATAAAACTAAATACATTTTTTACTAAAAGTTTTTAGGACTCAAACTCTTTGGACAGAGACTAATTCAGAAAAAGACCTACAAAATTCAAGACCTCATAAAATCGTGATAAGACTTTTTAATACTTATTAAGGGTCTTTATTTTTCCCCAAAATTTATTTATCAACTTTTAATACTTTTCAAGACACCGCGGATACCCTGATTAATAAAAATGAATGAAAAACATTAAACCTCTGAAGGAGTTTCAGGCTATGGGATTCCCTAAAAAAACATGGTATTTCACCAGCAAACTAGCTCCACTATACACAGTAACGGTAATATCCAACCTTACCTGTTAGTGATTGGTCTGTGTCTTCACAAACTCTCCAGTGACGTCCAATAGCGTTGCTTTGATGTAGGTGGACAGGGTGTCGGAAGAGGAGGAGCTTCCTAGCGGGATACATTGGTTGTCCAAGTAGGGGAAATTCCCTGTGCTCTTCAACTCCTTGAACCTCCTTGCACACTGTGGGTGTCCATGGCAACAACATCCCAATCATGACAACAATTAGTTTCTAATTGGCCCAAGCAGCCCTCAATTCACTGTATAATAATGTATAAGCCTTAAATACTTTGGCTCTGATATATGGAGATCTTTAGTCAGGTGGCCGGAAATGACATATTGATGACTCAGAGAGAAGGTTGAATCGTAATCATTGCATTAGGCAGATCTGGGTTACATTCTCTTGTACAGATGTTTCCAAGGCATCATGCTCTGTTATGTCCAAGCTTCAAGCAAGGCTGCGACATAGGAGATGCCGAGCATGGCTGCGACATAGGGAATGCCGAGCAAAGTACTGATGGTACTGAAGTTACAGCTTATACTTGTTCTCAGAGAGGGAATAGCTTTACCTCGTAACTTACAATACTGACATTAGTTCCTATACATGGCTCTATCCTGTGTCCATGCTGTTCTGTTCTGATGACCACTGCAAGGCTCCTATGTCCTTACGAGTTAAACTGGTCTCACTGTTACTTGATATGGTATGTGCCTGCTCCTAAGGATGTGTTGTTTACTACTGAGAGTGGTCAGTTTAAAGTATGTTTACGGTTAAACAATGAGTATTGCAATATTTGATAAGCACACAAAATTGGCATATAGTCACACAAAAATGCATCATATCAGGCTCCTAGGGAACTAATTCATCCAGCCCAATGAGCCCACAATGCAAGAACATCTAAGGGGGATTAACCTTTTAGATCTTGTCCTCCAATGCGTTTTTGAGAAGGAACCGAGAATAGTGGACAGACTATTGGAGGACGCAGCATTGATAGCGGTAGTCATGGACGGGGACAGCTTTGGTAACTTGTTGGGGGAGGACGGCCTGATGATGGAGAGCTCGAACCAGGCCGCGCTTCTGGAACTGATGGAGAAGACCGGTTACAACATGGTTCAGGAGAACGGACAGAGGAAGTTTGGTGGACCTCCTCCAGGTGTGTGTGCGTGTGCGTGTGCGAGAGGAGAGAGCGTGTGTGTGTGTGTGTGTGTGTGTGTGTGAGAGAGTCAGAGTGAGAGTGAGAGTGAGAGTCTGAGTGTGTGTGTGTGTGCGTGCGCGTGCTTGTTGTGTTGGGTGTGTTTCAAATCCTTCACATACAGTGTTTATCAGTCTTCCCATTATAGCTGAATAAGAACATCTAATCAAATGTGTTATAACAGTGTTATTACTATGTGAAATTCACCTAGGCCAACACATCTCTTCTTTTCTCACTCTCTTTCTCTTCCACCCACCTGTTTCCCCCTCCTCCCCCTTCCCCCTTTTTATTTACTCTGCATCCTCTCCCCTCCTTCCCTCCTCTGTCTCACCCTCACACCCTCATCTCATTCTCTCTTTCTCTCATCCTCTCTCACACTTCCTCCTTTTTCTGTCATTCTCTCTCCTCCCTCCTCTCTTTCACCCTCACACCCTCATCTCATTCTCTCCCTCTTTCATCTTTCCTCCCTCCCCCTCCCCCCTGTCGCCCTCATCCCCCCTTCTCTCTCTCTCTCTCTCTCTCTCTCTCTCTCTCTCTCTCTCTCTCTCCTCCCTGCTCTCTCACACTCCCCCCTTCATCCCTTGTCATTCTCTCTCCTCCCTCTCTCCTCTCCTCCCCCCTCCTCTCTCCTCCCCCCTCCTCCCTCCCCCATCCTCTCTCCTCCCTCTCTCCTCTCCTCTCCTCCCCCCTCCTCTCTCCTCCCCCCTCCTCCCTCCCCCATCCTCTCTCCTCCCTCCTCCTCCCTGCCCCCCCCCACCTCCCCAGGTTGGGAGGGCCCCCCTCCTCCACGGAGGTGTGAGGTGTTTGTGGGTAAGATCCCCAGTGACATGTTTGAGGATGAGCTGGTGCCAGTGTTTGAGAGAACAGGACGGATCTACCAGTTCAGACTGATGATGGAGTCCAGCGGA
>NC_137678.1:47131091-47166091 GCF_963989245.1 Nansenia antarctica
TACGCCTTCGTCCTCTACCACAGCCGCGAGGACGCCCTGGCCACACTGCACCACATGAACGGGGCGCTCATCGACGGAGCCGTGGTGGAGGTCACCCTGGCCAAGCCCGTCAGCAGAGATGGCGCCGGTGGCACCCAGCGCTGCTTCGGTAACCGTGGCTACACGGGGGTCGCAGGGGGTGGAGGAGTCGGAGGAGGAGTCGTGGGGCCGTACGGCGATGTGGGGAACGGAGTAGGAGGAGTACGAGGAGGAGGAGTACGAGGAGTGGGCTTCCTCTACCGAGAGGATGGAGGGATGGGAGGAGGAGGAGGAGGGGGGATGGAGGGGGGGACCCCACTTCGGCCTTTCAGCATGCCTCACCGCCTGGGCGGTCCTTTCATCGGAGGAGGAGGAGGAGGAGGAGAGGGAGGAGGAGGAGGAGGGGTGGACCTGGAGAGATGTGTGTATCCCTTCATCCCCGGGGCCAGCCTGACTCCCACCAGCCTCCACTCTCTGAAGCCAGGCCAGTTCTGCTCTGCCGTCTCCCTGCTGGACTTCTACTGCCACAAGTACAGCTGGGATCTGCCTGAGTACCACCTCTACTCCACCCCCGGGCTGGACGGCAAGCTGCTGCTCATATACAAGGTCTGTCTGGCTGGCTGGCTGCCTCTCTGGCTGGCTGCCTCTCTGTCTGTCTGGCTGGCTGGCTCTCTGTCTGTCTGGCTGGCTGGCTGGCTGGCTGGCTCTCTGTCTGTCTGGCTGGCTGGCTGGCTCTCTGTCTGGCTGGCTGGCTGGCTCTCTGTCTGTCTGGCTGGCTGGCTGGCTGGCTGGCTCTCTGTCTGTCTGGCTGGCTGGCTGGCTCTCTGTCTGTCTGGCTGGCTGGCTCTCTGTCTGTCAGGCTGGCTGGCTGGCTCTCTGTCTGGCTGGCTCGCTGGCTTTCTGGCTGGCTGGCTGGCTGAATGTGTGTCTCTGTGTCTGGCTCTCTGGTTGGTTGCCTCTGTCTGTCTGTCTGGCTGGCTGGCTGGCTCTCTGGCTGGCTGGCTGAATGTGTGTATCTGTGTCTGTCTGTCTGTCTTTGTGTCTGTCTGTCTTTCTGTCTCTGTTTGTCTCTGTCTCTGTGTCTGTCAGGCATGATAATCGCTCACCTTTCGGCGAAATTCGCCGTTTTGAATCCAAAATAGGTGACCTACCTGAATCCGATGAGAATATATTTGGAGGGGGGGGGGGGCGGGGGGGGTTGCTGTGGAGCGGAGTGATGTCATTCAACTTGTGTTTACAGTTGGGCTACTAGGCTACTTGTTTTTAGCCTAGCCTAGCCATTGAAGGCTACATTGCTAGTGTAGGAATACGCCATAAGCGATGGGATCTAACGCTGGCGGGCAGTGATCCTCAGGTTTTGATGTGAGCAGTTAACACATTTCATTGGTCCCTGTTTTCCAAGAGTCTGAGGTTGAGATTTACTTGGGTGTGTTTGAGGCATTGCCGCTGGGCAAAAGATGTGTGGGCCATACTTTTGCAGAGTTAACTGACTGGTAAAGGAAACCTGGTCTCCTCTCCCTATGGAAGACAGCCTCGACACTTGCGAGTGTGGCAGAACCTGCAGCTAAAAAACGAGGCTACTGCTCTAATTGACACGGTGGCTAAAGATGCCTATTAGTACAGTAGAGAAAAAACGAACAAATCCTTTATAAATTTTTTGTGTACCGGTATTTGGCCGTTTTTATTTCGGGTAGGCTATAACTAGACTATTGGTAAACATTGTAATTGGACTGAACAGCTATACATGCGTGCGCCGCTCTAATGCGTGCGCAGGGTTTTAGTAATAATAATAATAATAACTTTTATTTGTATAGCAATTTTCCTGCAAACGTTGCAGCTCAAAATGATTTAATCATTATATAATCATAATTTAATTATTTAGTCATTTAAAAGCAATATTAAAAAGATGGGTTTTTAGTCTTGACTTGAAAATATTTGCTGAGGTTGGCATCCCTATTGTACACTGGCAGTGCATTCCACAATCTGGGTGCATAAAATGAGAATGCAGCCTCACCAAATCTCTTCTTTTGTACATGAGGTACACAGAGAAAGCCAGCGTCAGAAAACCTGAGAGCTCTATTGGGCTGATATGCTAGCAGAAGGTCTTTCAGATATTCTGGTGCTGTGCCAGTGAGAGCTTTATAAACATAGATATAGCGGCATGCCTTTTTCTGTTGTGCATTATTGTTATGTTAGCCTAATGTAATTATTCAGGAGACATTCATGACAGTCTGTCTGTCTGTCTGTCTCTGTGTCTGTCTGTCTCTATGTCTGTCTGTCTCTGTGTCTGTCTTTGTCTGTCTGTCTGTCTGTCTGTGTCTATCTGTGTCTGTCTGTCTCTGTCTATGTCTGTGTCTGTCTCTGTCTGTGTCTGTCTGTCTGACTCTGTGTCTCTGAGAGAGATGGTCACCGTGTGTTGATGCCTGTGTTGTCCACTAGGTGGTGATCTCTCCAGCGAGGAGCAGCTTCATGCCTGACAAGGTGTGCGGCGTCCTGGAGGATGCCAAGGAGCTGGCCGCTCAGAACGTCTTATGGAACCTGGGTACACACACACGTACACACACACACACACACACACACACACACACGTACACACACACACACACACACACACACACACACACACACACACACACACTAGGGATGTACCCGAATACAAATAAGTTATTCAGGAAAGCACATATAATGCGATGGAAACACATACAGCTTCTACCCGAAGTTGCTTGTTATTATTCTGAAAAAAGCCATTGACATGTCTGTTCGTCAGCCATTATTTTTCTTCAAATCCATTCATATCATTGTGAATGGTCACAAGATAAAAATGCCCATTCTGTTTGCAACATAGGACTTTGATTCCACTAACTAGTCTTTTCATTTACTACACATTTTGGAAAAGTGATCACTATTCAGTAGCCGTCCCCACCAAGTCAGCGCTGCCTCGATGCGAAACTCTTGCATTGGAAGTAGTAATTCACATTTCCCTTGCGAACTGCAGTGATGTTAACACTTCAAGAAACGCGAATGCAGCATCATTGGAATTTAAGATGATTCCCTTCAACTGAAGGATATTTTTCTATATATCTTTAATGTAAATCATTTCTATTTCCAATGCAAAACAGAATCTTTCAGTTTCAATTTTTTGTTTTTTTTTGTTTCTGGTTGTTCAACGTCCCCCAGTTAAAGGGCTGGTGGTGGGATTCAAAGCTTAGTTTAGTTTAAAAAAAATAAAAGGAGAGAGAGAGATAAAACATACAGTATGATGATGGGGTGATGATGTTAATTATAAACCAATATGAATTGAACCAATATTGATTGAAGGCACAAACATTGCATTGCCAATGAATATTAGATTAGAAGCTACAAATTTTGCCTGATTGAATCTGACTTCCGGTATAAACCACGCCCACTTCTGGTCTTCTATCCGAATACAGATACAGATACAGATAACTTTGTAGGTTGAACAGATACAGATACAGATAATGTTGTAGGTTGAACAGATACGGATACAGATAATGATGTCTCTGTACACCACTAACTAGGGCTGTCCCAAACGGCAATTTTTCGATTAGTCGATTACTCTAACGACTAATTTAATGATTAGTCTAACGATTATTTTTTTGCTGTTCGATTAATGTATCACTTAATTTCCCCCCAAATAATGGCTGTATTGTCTCTCTCTGTTTAACAGTGTCTTTATAAAGCACTCTGGGTAATAGTTGCTGCTCTTATAAAACAAAGCAGTGTGTGACATGCACATTACTCAGACGGCCGCCCCTTTAAATGATCAGCTGATGTATGGGGGCTGTCTGTGGGCCCGCAATTAAACACACACCTTTAATTCGGCGACCTGCTACTACTACTACTACTACTGTAACTGCCTCTGTCAAACAGCCCCAGACACAGGGCAGACTCACTGCTATGTTTAGCCAACTTGAATGCCAACATGGCCATCAGGGTTTCTCCTGGCTCAAAATGAGGCGGAGGTGGTACCAGTGGTGTTTGACATCGGGGGGGACCCATGAAGCAGGGCTGTCTGGGGGTCCTTAAACATCAAATACTTAATTTCTTGCATTCTGGTGAATTGATATGCACCAATTTGTGCCCTTTCTGCATCAATTTATGGTGGAAATGTCATTATTTATGTAAAGGAAAACACAATATTCAGGCACCAGATGACCATTCAAAATAGAATGTAATATAATGCAATATAAGGCTCTCATGCATTCTGTACTTTCAAATATGTATTCTCCTTGAGCAGTCAACATCAACTATCAGCTATTTCGCTAGCAAACACGAAAGCTAACTTATTTGCGAAACAGCGCCCCCGCCACCACGTCGGCGCAGTGCCGCAATTGCAGTCAGAAATGACAGAAACGCTTGTAGAAAATACGACCGTCAGTTTGTCGAGAGCTGGAGGCTGTTGGGAATTTGTATTAAAATCACTAGAAGTGATAAATCATGTACTATGTGCTCATTTAAATAATATGTGAATGCGGTCAGTTGAGAACAATAGGAAGGTCATGCAAAGCCAAAAGAGAGGTTCTGTTTTTGAGCGACAAGAAGAAATACAAGCTCCTGACTAAAAGAACGTTTTATGATTCAAACTGCCTGTAAATTACTTATTTTTACCTATGTGCTAACAACCATTTTACACCTGCTGTTATAATATTCTATTTTTCTGTACTTTCATAACTAATGATTAATGATAAGTCTATTCTTCTTGTAAATCGAATCCTAATATTACTGTGTAACTTCAATAGTTGTGTTTTCACAAGACATTCTGATAAGGACACTGACACAATGCTCTGCTCATACAAAGTACGATATCACCATGGGAACGGGAGGCCAGCAGGACACACTGCTGATAACACACAGTACACTCTTGCGCACCCACACAGAGAGAAGTTGAAGGCCATGCTAACGAGCAGCTGCAACGGATTTTGTACGGACAATTGGAAAACTACTAGATAGGGGGGGGGGAGGCACCACCCAGCCCCAAATGTTAAATCAAATGTATAAAGGACTATGTACGGAGGTGAGAGGGACTCTTGTTTTTAGTGGAGCCACTGCAGTTAACTTGTTGACGGCTAGCTGAGATAGGCCTGCAGAGGTGAAGCTAGATAAGACACTTTTCCATGGAAATGAACTATTATTGCTTGCTGATGTGCTTGAATAAATATTATCTTAATGAACAGTTCAGTAGTGGCAGGGCTCTACGCTAACCTTTTTCACTAGGAGCACATGTGCTCCTAAATGAAAAATGTTAGGGGCACACAAAGAAATTTAGGAGCACAGTGAAACATTTAATTATAACACATTTTTATTAGTGATTTTGCAATTTTTGCACCAAAATCACACATTGGCCCATGCCTACAGCCCTACTAGACGCAGAGTTGATGGCATTGTATTATGGTAACTAGCTGTGTCAAGTTCTCCTGGTTAGCAGCATGTTCATTCATTCATCCATGTCATGCCTGTCAGCTAGCAGCTAGCAGCCCAGCCAGGCTTTAGGGCTAGGTCTGTCAGCTAGCAGCCCAGCCAGGCCATGCAAAGGTCTGTCTCCATGCTGCCCACCTCCCTGCTGCTGGGTCAGGCTACATCAGTCACACACGGTGGCCAGACAACTCCACATCTAGGGGTATTAAACTACCCCACATCCAGATGACCAGTCCCCAGCCCCAAGCTGCCCGGGGTGGTGACATGTGGAGGTGGCCAGCCCAGCACGGTGCCTCTGCGGCGGCTAGCTGTTAGCACACCACCATCCCCGGGGGTCCCACCTCTCTGCCGCACTCAAGTACAACATGTTGCATTTTCATGCCATTAGGCAACTTGCTTCCTAGGGTTTCCTAGGGTTAGAGATGCATTTGGACTTCTGGAGTACCTCCACTACTTTCAATGGGTTCTGAAGGTCTGAGAGCTTTCTACTTTCTACCCTGGGTAGTTAACCCTGGTTGTAACCTTGGGTTCAAATCGGGAGTGTGTGGGACCAAATCTGTAGATGTGGTGAGCTAATGAAGCTAATGAAGCTTGAGATGAGAAAAGGGCGCTTGTCTCTTTAAGGCCCAGGAGGGAGTTAGCGATTAGCGATGTTAGCTTAGCGCCAGTTTAACAGAAGTAACTTCACTTTTAACATGACTTCCCGTGGTCGTAGCGGGCTGGCTGACGGCTTAAAATGTGGCCACACGGTTCGCGCAGATATATTTTTAGATTTTTTTTTTTTTTTTTTTAATAATAATCTGTACTCGCACGTGTGCTCGTGAATTTATTTCTCTAGTTGCACAGATGTATTTTTAGTCGCAAATGCGAGTGAAATGGTCGCACTGTAGAGCCCTGAGTGGTGCCTAATATTTGATTGGATCATATCATCTTAAGAAGTGATATCAAGGACGTCTCGTTGAGATTAAACGAACTCGCTTGTAAGTGACGACTCAATTAAATCGATTCTGGAGAAGTTGATCGCCTTACAAAATTGGTGACCCCGACGTGATCTTCAACGGGATGCAAGGAGGAGTGGGCGAGGCTGGATTCGGACTGAGCACTTCCACGGTACCAAGACAAAAGAGGTGAGCAGAGCCATTTAATGAAATCTGCTTAGGTAGACAATAGTGTTTTAGGTGGAAAGTGCTGGGCCTGAATCGTGTGTCAAACCCATTCTGATCTGTGTCTTTGAAGATCCGTCACAAAGTAAGGATAATCATTAATTAAATTGACATTCTATACATTATTGAACACCACTGTCTGATATTTAAGCACATCTTGTATTAACGTGTAATAGACCCGCCGAGGTCTAAAGAAGGGACAGTAGCTATGTCCTGGAAATAAAAAGGGGTAACCAGCCCCCAGGATAGACCCGCCGAGGTCTAAGGTAAGGAAAGACACGACAGTCCTGGATATTAAGAGGTAACCAGCCCCCAGGATAGACCCGACGAGGTCTAAAGAAAGGACGGTGTCCCGAAGGTTGAAATACCTTGCAAACCAAGTGAGGAGTGTAGGTCATTGCGAGTAGGGTAGCGTTCACGGCAGGACTGCAGTCCGGTGAAGGTCCTATATTAGCGTGCCTCCTCTCACAGCGGGCGCTAAAATAATTGTGACGTTAGGATTATAAGGTTCTATCATCATTTTAGTCAAAATTGAGTTTTTTGCATAATCTGATCCATTAAGTGGTTTATTAATGTGTGGTGGTATTTTTAAAATGTTGACATTTTGAGTGGGTAATTCATAAAATACAAAGGTTCCATCTCACAAAACAAAATGGAATGTAAAAACTTGACGCTCAGTGTCTCTGAACTACCCTAAACGGAGATAGAACCTTATAATTCTAAACTCATGCAAAGGTGTTACGTAATATTGTATGTAAATCATAGTTGGAATTGTTATTATTATTGTAATTATTACTATTAAAAGGGATAGTTGAGTGAGGCGCCCTGGAGCAACTGGGGGGTGTTCCATCGGCGTCGCTGGGGGAGAGTCCGGGTTTGGTCTGACGGGTCTCGCGAGAGTTCCTAAAAATATCCAGGCATATTCTGGGTCTCGCGGGAGTTGTCGGAGGTGGGCCGGGTTTTTTCCTTTGGCGGCGTTGATGGGGGGCCCCCCCCTGGTCTAGACTGAGTGCTCCCTGGCTTGGTATATCACTCAAATATCACTTGCAAACTTTGTAAAATATGTTATGCCTCGTTCAAGGTGTTTAAAGAAGTGTTGTGCTGCGGGTGTGACCCACCATTGAAGCGCAGACAGCAGGAAAAAAAAAAGCTCACTAGGAGTGTCTCTGTTGACGCACGGTGATGTATGTCTCACGGGTTGTATAATAGTAGTATTTTTGGTGTGTTCTGATATTGACATATTGGGTGAGGGTGGTTTTGTTTAGTTGTTCAGTTTGTTTAGTATTGGTTGGCAATAATAATATTGATGATAAGGGTGGCAGCATAGCCACACGATACAGTGAACCTTCAGTAGAATGACTATCTAGATGAGCAGATAATGCAGAACACATAAGACATAGTATATAGTATACATAGTATATATTATATAAGACATAATACATAGAGGACCGACAAGATAGATACACACAGATATAATATAAGACCTTAATTAATTCAGAAGAAAGAAAAACCGACGAGACCGAGGAGAAACAGGCCGTGCAGCGTGAGAGGTTGTTGAAAATGCAGGTGACCGTAGTTGTGGCTACGACAAGGAAGAAGGAATGTAAAGAATGCAAGATATTGGTCCAGCTTGGAGAGGTGCCGCAGGCCTCTGCAGCACCACAGCCCCCGGCTCAGTACCAATCCTTCCCCGAATATCAACAGAGAGGCGGAGGGAGAGGACGTGGGCGAGGAGGCCGCAGGAGAGGCCGTGGAGGACCAAGAACACCAGGAGCAGGTGCCTGCCACACATGTGGAGGAACAGGACACTGGAAGAAGAAATGCCCTAACCAAGGGGGCCAACAGCAGTCATGGGGACCAACGCAGCAGCAGCAATGGCAGCCCCAGCAGTTTCGACCCCCCACACAGCAACAGTGGGGGGGCCCGATGCCAGGCCAACCGGCCCCAACCATAATGGCCCCCATGATGAATCAACCACAAGGAGGGGCTCCTTATGGTCAAAGCCTATAGGGATGCCCGGGAGGCGAAAGAGGAACCTACCACTTCCACCCGAACGAAGAACCAATGATTGAAATACTGGTGGGAGGAGAGAAAAAACAGTTCATGGTAGATACTGGAGCAGCAGCGTCCACCATGACAAACCACAAGGGTAGAGTTCCTCCTCTGTCGGAAAATCTGGCCATGACGACAGTAGGCTACTCCGGACAGGCACAGACACAGAAATAAACAATCCCCCTAGAAACAAAAATAGGCCACCAGAAATTGTCACACAACTACCTGTTCGCTCCCCAATGCCCCGTAAACTTAATGGGGAGGGACCTGTTATGTAAATTGAACGCGGAGGTAACTTGTGGACCAGACGGATTAACAGTAACACTTCCCGGCGGCAGGAAAGTCACCGGGGAAGCCCAATGCAGAATACTGATAATGAGAGATTGGTGGACCCCTTATGGTTTGGAGATGGTTAAGAATGTCATCTCAGACTGTGATGTGTGCAATAAGCACAACCCAAAAACAGTACTTAAATGCCCAATGGGCACATATCCAGTGCCTCCCTGCCCATTTCGAGAGATATGTATTGACTTCACGGACATGGGATTAGACAATAGAGTACAAGGCAAAAGATACTTGTTGGTGGTGATTGATAGGTTTTCAAGGTGGCCTGAAGCATATCCGTGTAAACGGGAGGATGCTGCGTCTGTACTAAAGTGCCTCTTACAGGATTTCATACCACGGTTTGGCTTCCCTACAATGATACACTTTGATAATGGGTCACATAAAAATAAAATAAAAGTCCATATGGCTGCAATTGAGACAGCAATGGGGATTAAGCATCGATTTGGTTCAGTCTACCACCCCCAGTAGTCACAGGGTTAGGGTTATGTTGAGAGGGATAACCAATCTATTAAAAGAAAGCTTGCCGACATGATACAGAGACAGAGGGAGGTGGCTTGAACCCCCTCTCCATGAAAATGAATATATGTCAAAACTCTAACTAATCTCAATCGAGTTTTCTCTTCACAGGAACTGAATGCTGCGGAGAAAGCAGACAACGGCAAAACAGACTCCTATTTTAGACCCAGGCGACGTGGTGGACAAGACCGTGGGAGGTATATTGACCACCTCACACGCTGTCAGAGTCGAAGGTAAACCGGGTACAGGGTGGCCTCTCTTGTCACACTGTACCAAAGCAGACCCACCACATGTATAACATTTTCAAATTCCTGGCGACTCTGTCAGCATGCACTAAGCCTCAAATAATGTGGAAAGTAACACAACAAGTGGACTATTAATCCATGATATTAGCGATCACCTGCCTGTCTTTTCATTTTATGAATGTAATTATAGAAAGAAGAGGGAGTTAAAGGAAATGACATACAAGACAGTAGAACTGAGGAATCCATATCTGCTTTTAGAAATGAGTTATTAAAATGGAATTAGAAGAGTATATATGAAGAATCAGATGTGGACAAAGCGTATGGGTTATTCCTAGAAACATTTAAAGTTCTATATGACAAAAACTGCCCACTAAAACAATGTAGCAATAAGAATACATATTCTGAAAATCTGTGGATGTCCAGGGGCATTCAAAATGCATACAAGAAAAAGTATACTCTATAAAGTGTATGTATAAAGCATGAAACAAAGGAGGCAGGGGTTACATATAATAAATACAAAAAACAAACTAATTAGTATTATGAGAATATGTAAGAAAGATTATTATACCAGATTATTAGATGAGAATTAGGGAGGGGATTGGGCACCCCGAACCTAGTTCTCAACAGGCGGCGGTGGAATTGCAAAGTTCCGAGGGCACGTTAAAGACTCTATATAGTGCTGGGGAGAGGACTGAAGGCCCCCGTGTCTGATGAAGTATGAATGAACATACTACCGTGGTACCGTCTAGTCGGCGCAGCTGTCGCATCTAGGTGTGTGGGCAGTGCGTGGTACGTGGGCGACAGCCCACACCTAGCGGGATGTGAAGGGAAGTCACACCCGTGAACAGGCAAGGCTGGTGTAAACGGTCAAAGTTTCTAGACCCATAGCGAAGTGGGCTAGGGATCAGACCGTCGGTTCCCAACTGGGCGGCCAATCACCGCTACAGGGTTGGTGTTTAGACACTGACTGGGGATCGCTATCGACTGGGTCACCGGCCGGTTGGGTCGCAAAAGCCTTAAACCATAGGGAAATGGTGGCTGCGCTCAGCTCAATGTACAGTCAGGCCACTATAAGCTGAAACCGAATGCGTTAGTAAGCGAGCAGTGCTTTCCGTGATCAGAGCTCTGAAAAGGAGACGTCTGGGAAGCGGAAGGGGTGGAGGTAGACTGACTCTGACCCAAGAAGGGGTTGGAGGGCAGTAAACCTCCATCGGAAAGGGTTCCAGCCTGAGACTGCGCCCTGGGAAGAGGGGAGGTCTGAAGGAACAAAGTGAAAAAATAATGTTAAAGGAACAAAGTAGAACATTTTACAGACAATGACGGGAAAATTAGCCTTATAAATTAGGTGGTGGATGGATTTAAGAAAAAAAAAATAATATATATATATATATATATATATACAGTATATATAAGTATATATATGTTGTTGATATGGGGCCAAAACTAGTTAAAGAAATAAACGGCACTGGAAAGAGATTTGCTGAGGACTGTGGAGAGAGAATCACTGACTCAATATCGATGGGAACTATAGGAAAACATAAACATATTTTACTGATATACTGATATGGTAAACAAATGTATGAACAAAACTTCAACAGATAAACACCTCTTCACCAATTACAGACCGGTATCCTTATTATAACAGTTAGAGTTAGGGTTAGGGTTAGAGAAACTATATGATGAAAGACTGGCCAATTTCATTGAAAAACATCAACTACTAATGGATAGTCAGTATGGTTTTAGAACAGCTAGATCTACTGCCATGGCATTAATGGAGCTAGTAGAAGCAAATAACAACTTGTACAGAGAGAAAGAAATATGCATTGGGCATATTCATTGACCTTAAAAAAGCATTCGACACAATAGATCATGAGATTCTACTTTAAAAAAAAAAAGGACAGGTATGGTGTCAGAGGGGTCGCACTTGAATGGCTTAAAAGCTATATTAGTAATAGACAGCAATTTGTTCAAATAGGCCAGAACAATCAAGGTGCTTAAATATTACCTGTGGTGTAAAATGCTGGGTTGAGACAAACAAGCTATCATTAAATCTGAATAAAACCAAATTCATGCTATTTGGAAATTGCAATATAAATACAGAACTCCATCTGGAAATTGAAAATGTCTAAATCAATAGAGTATATGAAATCAAGTTTTTGGGTGTCTTAAACTGTATGTCCGACTGCCTACAGAGCTTAGCAATATTGCCCGCTTCCTATCCGCATCCGTAATCCCATTTGCAATGAAAAAATGTCCCAAAACTTCGACATACTCCTCCCACGTCTGGGTGTTACTGTCAAAAGCAGTGAGTGTTCCGACCATCATGGTAGCCATCTCGACGTCTGGGTTATCACTATTAGCTCCCTCGTCCTCCGACATTAGCCGAGTTGTCCGCGTTCTAGAACTCACAAGTTGTTCGTCTTTTCCACAACTTCCTCCAAGTTCACCGTTTATCTCGTCGCCAGATGTGATATCTTCCTAATATAATAATGATGAGCGGACAGCGGGTAAACATTAACTGGTTTATAGTAATAAGTGCAGAGCATTACAGAGCATGGCCGTTCCCCACATTAGACTAACCCGGAAGCTATACTGCCCCCCCACGGGACCTTCCTGACCCGGCAGATAACCTCTACTACAATTACTGCGCAACGCAACACAGCGAGCGGGACGCACTTTACCGTTTACTCCGGGTGCAGGCTAATAGCTAATAGCATTGGTGGCTAACGAAAGCTAGCCCGGCAACGGAGCAAAACACTCGCCGAAACTTCTTCAAACTTCTTTATTTATGTTATATCCTGAGGACTAGGGAACCTCACCTGTATAACATACACTCAGACAACGGTTGTAACTTGAATATTTATTGCTATCTACTGTGGAGCCCCACGTTAGATCAACCTAACAGTAGGGGAGGAAGGGGTTGGCTCATCATATTTCGGCCACTAGGTGGCGCTGTCGCGAACGTCTTCACACGGGTTGGTTGTCACGCTCATCATATTTCGGCCACTGGGTGGCGCTTACGCGAAATCTCTTCTCTGGATATAAGACAAGCAACAACATGAGGTAGGAGGATATTTTGTGTTTTTCATGTCAAATTGTAAATATTCAGCACTTCATTCTTTTTCCTTCTATGCTTGAACACAATGGGTTTATAACAAAACAATTATTACCATAAAAAAGTATAAAGGGAAAGCTATAGATTAGATTGTTTCTAGCTAGCTAGTGAGTTGTTCAATGGTTGTTAGCCCTGTTGCCCTGTTGGCCCTGTTGCTAGCAATTCCAGTTGGAATTCGAAAAAAAACATGGCAACAGTGAATACATCACACATACCCTTTTACAAGATAACAATAACTCCTGATAGGTAAAATATTCTCTGGTTTTTATTTTTCTCACAGACCTTCCATTCCTTCCATTATGGATAAGGTAAGATAAGACAATAATAAGAAAGTAATCTGTGAAGTCTCCGATACTTTTCCAAACACGGTACCGACGGCAACGCCACTGGATCGAATGAATTGGCCAGTAACGCCGGTTTCACCTGTGTGTTAGGGAATCTATTGTTTGCTTTTAATACTGGACATTCCCGTACCCAATGCCCAACCCCTTTGCAATAGTGACACAGTGCGCCGTCAACATTCACATCAGAGTAAAAATTCGGACGAGGAGAAAAACTCTCCCTTCGAACTCTCTCCGTACCTGGCCCACTACCATTACCTTTGCGAATCAACACATATTCATCGGCCAGGACGGCTGCGTCACTCGCCGTCTTCGCCTTCTGCTCTGTAATATAAGTTGCCACATTATTAGGTAACGAGTTCTTAAACTGTTCCAATACCATCAGGTCACACAGTTGCTCAAAAGTTTCTACCCCAGATGCCGAACACCACCGGGTAAACGGGATAACCAGATCACGTGCAAACTCAACGTGAGACTGCTTATCTCCCTTTGTCCATGTTCGGAACCGCTGTCTATATGCTTCCGGTACCAGCTCATAGGCTCTAAGCACCGCTGACTTAATACGTTCGTAACATTTACAATCAGCGGGACCCAACGCAGAGTAAGCTTTCTGGGCTTTACCGGTAAACACACATTGTAACAGTATTGCACGATCCTCATCAGGCCAGTTTCTACCGTCCGCCAAACGCTCGAATAATAAAAAGAATGTATCTAGGTCATCTTCATTAAATGGTGGAAGCAGACGCAACCGTCTCGTTAAATCACTCTCTGTAGCTGCCCCCAACAGGTCGACCCCATCCTCCGATGACCTGGGCAGCCTACCCTCGTTGATCATACGTAGTCTCTCGTGTTCTAAATCTACTTTAGCAAGCTCAGTCCTTTGTTTGATCTTTTCAAGCTCCAACTGTGTCTGCGTAGATTCCAACTGTAACTGCGTCTGTGTTTGCTTCAAAATCAAAAGCTCTTTCTGTTGTTCAAATGTTAACGTGGTGAACACACCAGACTGAACTTCCTCCGTTGGTTTGAGAATACCTCCCACTACCAACCCAGATTTTAAACTGGCCATGACATCTTCCTTTAGTCTTTTACTAGGAATTTCAATCTCATAATGTTCCGCAATAGACAACAACTGGTCCTTAGTACACCGATCCAATAGTTCTACTGATGGGGACCTCACAAACTCCTCTATAATTGAGGCCATAGTAACCTATGCAACCAAAGAAAAAAACTAAATCACAAACCCTAACACTGAGACCATCAAACTGCGATAACCAAGTATAAGACAGACAGCCCACTTTACCTGGAACTTCCCCAGCCCTAACTTAAAAATAACTACCTAACTAACTCAAACCCTAGTCTTCGTGCCGCTACTGGTGGGAGGTATTTATGCACTAAATCCCAGTGGGCAGAAGAGAACACTGCAAAACAGCGCCCCCTCCTGGACCATGGACGTGCCCCTGAGACAAATGCTCTACCCACGGTTGCAGCCACACTAAACCACCCAAGACAAATTCCCCTATTGGGAACAAGCCTATCTCTACCTAACAGGGGATTTAACGGTTCCTACCAAGTACACTGACTATCCCAACCCAGTATCGCAGTCCAACAACCTCACCTAAAGGAAATCTGGGGACAAACAATCTACTCTTCCACAACCAAACTCCAACAAAACAAACAGAGGAGAACAAATGAACACATGTGAAAACTCCCAACACTGGCAACCAATTAACCTACTGATTAACCAATCAATTAACCAAACAGCAAACCAAAACCAAAGAGAGCCAAACAGCTCTCACCGTAACCCAAACCAAAATTGCCAGTAAGAATCAATCAACAAACCAAGCAAACCATAAAAAGGTCCAACACAAAAGGACGAGCCCCCAATTTGTTACACACCCGAAGGTAGTAACAAATAAGGGAGTCCACACATGCGTTTAAATGATACAATTAAAGTTTTATTTACTTAAATGAACAAAAATAAACTAAATAACATGTATATGATTATGGATAAGAATCAGTAGTGTATGCCATGAGTGAATGGTTGTAGAATGTATGTTGTATGTGTAAGGTGTATGAATGTATGTAGTGTAAAACTAAAAGGCCCCAAAAACCAGGTACCCAGAGACCTTACCAACAGAACCCAAATCATAAGGAAGAGAGAGAGAGCGCTGAGGACACCCCTCTCATATATACATCCCCAGCTCCCCAAACCCAGGTGACACCACTCAACCTAACGACCCACCCACTCTGCCCAGGCTCCAGCCACAGCCAATATGCAGGCAGAGTGGGAGGCGTCACACACACACACACACACACACACACACACACACACACACAGAAAGATTATCAGCTCATCAATATGAAGTAGGCCTACATGAGTACACGCACAAAACGGGCTAATTAACTGTTTACACAAGTAAAATCACAGTGTGACAGTCAGATGAAGCATTCGGTAAACAATCAACAGCAAGGTAATGCATCAGCTGAGTTAAAGAAAACCAACTCTTACCTTTGATGACACCGACATGAGCCCTGCTTACCCGTACCTCCGCCGTTCTGTTCATGATGATTTTAGATTATTTTTGCACCGCGCATATTGCCCTGTAATTAGACCACGCGACCACAGCTTCCGTGTGTCTCTTATTGTCCAAATGTTCCCTGAATTTTAGCTGCATGTTTTTCCAGCATGTAAATCCGTTGTCAATAAAAATTTGACTCCAATTCTTTCCCCCTGCCAATAAAACGTTGTTAAGGTGATGGAGAGACGCAAAGGAGAGGGATTTCCTGAAATCCATATTTCCCGCTAAATTCAGACCAATCACAAAACTGTTTTGCAAGCACGTCGCCTCGCATACTCGCAGTTGTTGAGAGCGATTCAGTCTCGGATTACATGCACTGAGTGGGTTGCATATAACGTCCGTTTCGGACACCAGGGGGCGACAGAGGAACCGAAACGAGGCACCGAAATCTCTGTTGCAATTCGGTTCGGTAGGTACCGAATGTGAAGGTTTTCGGTACCCAACCCTAGATGTAACAAGCACAAGAGTTTATTGTTCAATACAAGAAGTGCAATGCAAAAAACATATATGCTTTGAAATAAGGCCCAAATAAGTGCAGTCCGTTTGCCAAATCCATACAGACTAGACCTACTCTATTACCTAATGTCAGTACACCACAGATTTAGATTTTAATTTAACCCACTCTGTTAGCTAACAGTGGTGAAGAAGGGGCAAGTCTTTTTAGTAGTTGAGTCCATGGGGCACTTCACAATACATTCTCAGGAAGTGCTGGTCTCTCCTGTGCGGTAAAGTCTCATTGTCTCTCTCTCCATCCCTCTCTCTCCATCCCTCTCTCTCCATCCCTCTCTCCAGGCGGGCGCTGAGCAGCTGAGGCATTTACAGGGTGCCAAGGAGCCCCTTGAGGACAAGCACATCAACAACGCTTCCGTTCTCCCGGACCTCCGCAGCCCCCCCACCAGCCCCACCCTGACCATTCATCGCCATTCTGTCTCTGAGTACCAGGATCTCTACCACTCCGTGGTGGATCCCATGGTATATAATTCCTCTGGCCGCCCCCGCAGGATCAGCGAGGATCAAATAAAGGCCCTGGGCCTAAAGATCAAACAACGCCTCTGGGAGGAACTGTTCTGCCCCACCATAGACCATGAGGAGCAGCCGGACGGAAAGCTCCACTACACTGAGACCTACGGTATCAAAAAGTGATCTATTCATTTATCCGAGAGAGACATTTATCGGAGAGCAAAATAAATGAACTTAAAGCTTTGATTACCTTAGTATGTTTGTTTGTGTAATGAGAGGTGAGCTAGTTCCGACAAAATGTTGTGATTTTGTGATTTTACAGTAGAACCTGGGATAATTTTATAACAATAAAACAAGACAGTCAATGAAAAATACATGGGCTTTGTGCATTGTAGTATAGAAGCCAAATGTGCACATTTTATTAGCAGCCAATCCACGTAACAAGTATAAGAGCATCAGGCGTACTTACTCAATGAGTCATCCCAATCCTCTCCTCTCCTCCTCCTCCTCCTCCTCTCTCTCTCTCCTGCTCTCCTTCTCTCTCTCCCTTGTTCTGTTCCTATCGAAGGCTGATCAGTATGTGTATGTGGTAGGTAGCCTGGCTGCGAGTGGCTCCATGTTGTTGAGATCAGCAGTGCATGGCTGCTTAATGGCATTCACTGGCATTAAGGGATAGCAATCGGGTGTTTGTGTGTGTGTGTGTGTGTGTGTGTATGTGTGTGTGTGTGTGTGTGTAGTGTGTATGTACTGTATGTGTATGTGCGTCTGGGGAAAGCCGCAGCAGAGACAGTATTCTGCGGTCCTCTCCAGTGCGGGTCGTGCCATCTCGATTAGCCTATCTGTAGCACCGCTTCTCATTCCAGAAATGGAATCATTGGCAAGCACTTAGTGGGATTGCCTGCATTATATCACCGGGGTGGATTGACACCCCCCTCCTTTGCTATATTGCCGCCCCCCCCATCCCTCCCCTCTTTCTCTCTCTCCCTCCCTTCTTCCCTCCATCTTCCCACTTTCTTTCCCGTTTTTTTTTCCATATACAGAGGCTTAGTTACACACTCAATAGTCCAGAATGTTCCTTTGTGTGTGTGTGTGTGTGTGTGCGTGATGCCTGTCACTAGTCCTATAGGCCTAAGATCTTTAAAGATCTATAAGATTCCCTGGCAGTGTGGCACACACACAGTCAATCATATTCACACGCAGGTCAGAAATCACACCAATGCCATCATTGTAACCTCCCATCTCCCCCCTAGTGATCGAGCACAGAGGCCCGACCATACCCAGGGAAGAGGGGGGGGGGGTCTGCATCTGAGGATATTGACTTCCTATCCCCTAGGCCTGAGTCAGTTATCTGATGATGAGGTGTGTATGGATTACATGGGATATTGAACCAGAGCAGGCCGATGGGGCTGATGTGTCATTGTAACAGTAAAGCTTAGCCAACAGGACCTAATGGAATATAAGTGATAGATAGTCTGCGGAAAAACCTGGTATTTCACACCTATAGTGGGCAGTTTTGTATGTCACAATTTACACACCTCAAGGTACTGTATATCATTACATACTGTACTGTTACCTATCCCGTTTAACACATTTGCTACACTGCTAATAACTCACTCAAGGCGTGAAAAGGGTTTCCACTGTCAGTTTTGCCTGCCACCTGCGCCTCAGACTCATGTGTTTTCATCTCTGAACGGCCCCAAAGGCTGTATGTACTCTGACCTGGGACCTTGACCTGGGACCATGGGGAGTGTTTTGGGGGGTTTTGGGGGGCTTGGGTGGGGTTTGGGGGTAGGCATGCAATGTGTACTGCACCCTGCCGTTGTTTGGCTAGGCTAGACTATGGAACTGCTGCTAGTTATGCTACAAAACCACGTAAGCACAACATCAACTGTTAATTACTTTGATTTGGACGTTTAGAAGCATTTTATATGCACTATTAACTTTGCTCTGCTGCAGGTAAGCACCCGTTTAATTTAATGGGAAATGTGACATTTGGCTGGCTAACAATCTATGCTGGTTTTCTTGTACATTCAATCACACAACTATCTTTGCTCATTTCAAAGTCATGTTAAACATGCTAATTTAGGGTCCATTGACTTCCATTGGTTATTGGTTACAAAATGCTAGTGGTTAGTGGTAGTGCTTAGATAAACAAAACCAATGTATGAATATTGTCCTGATAAGACCATCTACCGCCTGCAGCTAGTCCAAAATGCCGCTGCCAGGCTGGTGTCAGGCACTAAAATGAGGGACCACATCTCCCCTGTCCTCATCTCCCTTCACTGGCTCCCAGTAAAGCAGAGAGTGAAGTTCAAGATCTGCACCTTTGTCTACAAAGCTCTCAACAGTCTCGCCCCACCCTACATCAAGGACCTCCTGGACCTGTCTTCCACCTCAAGGCCCAGGCTCAGGTCCGACGCCCAACTCAGCCTGAGGGTCCCCCGCACCAACCTCAAGAGGAAGGGTCTGTGTCTGTTTGCTTTCTGTGTTCCTTGTCCTTGTCCTTGTCTTTATCTGTTCCTTTACCCGGGCTGCGCCCCGGGCCGATGTAAAAGTTGGATGGGGGGCGCATTATAAATAAAATTAACATAACATAACATAGCATGAATTGAAGTCTGTTCTTTTCTCCTTTCAGGGTTTCAGGACTCCTTTCAGGATAAGGAACCAAACTTGTATTTTTTTGGGTGAACTATCACTTTAAGGTTAGGGTTAGGATTAGTGTCAGTTTTAGGTTTTGACCTAGTCGGGCTGTCATTGGGATGCTGGTCAAAAAAGTCCCTTGGTGATCAGGGATGTGTGTGTGTGTGTGTGTGTGTTAGATGTGTTAGCTCCAGTTAACCACATGGAGGGCAGGGCACCTTCTCTCTATTCTCTTCATTAAAGACAACCAGATGCCAACGCCAGCTGTGAGGACGTTGATTGCCTTGCCTGTCTGTCTCCGTCCTCTCTGAAGCTCCCTGCTGTTCTAGGATTCCCCTTCATCCTCTTCAACCTGGTTCTCCCCCAAGCCTTCCCATGCCAATCACCCGAGGCTCCCCCTGGCCCTGTCTACCTTACACAGATCAATACTCACCTGGCTGGGTACTGTCATTGGCCTAGTTAATGACTGGGGGCCTCTATCTATTACAAAGTGATTCAGGTGTCCAAGTATGGTTCCTGGTCCAGACCGTGTACCGTATGCTCTCAGATTGGCCTCTGCCGGTGCGGAACTAGTACTACCCAAAGCACAGGTTCATAAATCCTCTGGCAAGAGACGTGTGCTCAGAATCAATGTCTAGTCAGAGGGAGTGTGAACTCATAAGTCGATGTGTAAATGTCAGAAAACCTTTGTCAGCAGGTGTCTCAAGATTGTCTGTTAATGTTTTATCTGTTATTGAACAGCAGAAACCCCAGACAGCTGGGACAGCCACCCCCAATTCCAGATTTTATTCACCGCGGTGAAATCTAATTTAAGTGGGAGTTCACACAGCGAACGCTCCGCTCTCTGTTCGAATGGAGCAATAGTAATAACACCCCCCTAAATATCGATATCTCAGCACATCCAATTAACATTTGAAGGCAGTGGGGCTGGAATTCAGGATGAAATGAACCCCCCCCTGGAGGGACCAAGACTGTGCTTCCTTTGACTGAAGTCTGCAGCGATTTGAAGTAAAAGCCTTTCTTCCCCTCACGTGTTCCCTGATGTTGGCCATGTTTTTTTTAAATGTATTTTCCTAAGAAAAATTGATTCGGCCCATTTCCTTCACCATTGTACTCGTCTGTTCTACATTGAGCCCCCTTTTCCTCGATTGATAGACACACTCCTGGACCCATCATCACACGGACAGGGCTCATTGAGGTCATGGCGGAGAGGAAAGAGAGTGTTGAAGATCTAGAGTCTGTATCTTGATTGGAGTCTCAGCCTTTAAGCCCTGGCCCACACACTACTCGGTTCTATCCATTAATTATGGATCGAACCAACGCTTTCCCTATGGGGAAGTCATCTGTTCAAGGACAACAGGGATAACAAGGGTCTTTCCGTGTCTGTTTCATAATGCTTTGTCCGTTTTTTTACAGACAAAAAAGGTTCAAAGGAGTTAACATTTTCACTGTCTGTTCATCCGTTTAGCCAATTAGAATACAAGGTTGCGTATTGAGTTACTAGGATGCATTGTTCAGTTGCTAGGATATGTGAGTGTATTGAGTTGCTAGGTTGCATTGTTCAGTTGCTAGGATGTGTGAAACGTGCCACCTGAGTTCAACAGATCAAATCAGATAGCGATTTCATACAAATAAATTGTTATCCATGTTCTAATGGACTAGTGTAGCCAAGGCCTTACATGGTACAAGTGCAGATTATAAATAAAGCAATGTCAATGGTCGACTCATTGTACCAAGAAACTATACAAATAATCATGCCCTTGCTTTTATGAGCAATAATGTGTTCATGTCAAAAACAGCTTCGCATGTTTCACTTGAACTATCATAGAAATATCCATATTCTCTTATAAAATAATGTCTGTGAGTGGTAATGGATGTATGATCATAGTGGCTTAACCAAACCCAATGTTTTTTTATATGTCTGAAGATGATTCATAAACTGTTTGTGTCTTTACAGTTTGTAACAGAAGGATAATAAATAATAATAACAATAATACATTTTATTTATGGCCACCTTTCAAGGCTCTCAAGGACACCTTACAAGACAGTTTGTTGGCGTGGATAATTTCTTCAATGAAATAGAAGCATATCCCAATCACTCAGTACTTGGTTCAGGCCAATGAGTGCAAACTCTTCTTATTCACTTATTTTGTGTGTTCAGTGAAGTGTTTTGTCTATATCTATAGATATAGATTTGATATATAAATAATACTGTAATTAGCTGGTGTTCTGTCTGAGTTTAGGGTATAAACTCTCACTGCATGTTTTACTTTGTATTTCTGTGCATGTGACAAATAAAGTACCCTTGAACCCTTGGGTAGGTGATTTCCTGTTTTGTTTGTATGAAAACACATTACAGGGCCCTTGTCCTGAGGTCCTGGGGAGACTTCTGTCCTTGTGACTTTATTGATCCATCCCAGGTCTAAGAAATAAGATGGAGTACAAAGTGAAATAGACTAGAAACCTCTTTCATCGCTTCCTCTCCAAGGCAAGGATGTTTCATGGCTGCTCTTACCAAAATGCTACGTTACATTTAGGAGCTGCCTGTTTCCAAGGTGTTCTTTTATGAGACTGCTTTGATAGAATTCAGTGAAATAACCAAGAAGGCACTCTCCATGAGCCTTCCAGAAAGAGAAAGAGAGAGAGGGGGGAGGGAGAGGAGGGAGGGAGAAACAGAGAGAGGGAGAGAGAGTGTGTGTGTGTGTGTGTCTTTGTCTGTGTCTGTGTCTGTGTCTGTGTCTGTGTCTGTGTCTGTATCTGTGTCTGTCTGTGTCTGTTTCTGTCTGTGTCTGTGTCTGTCTGTGTCTGTTTCTGTGTGTGTCTGTGTGGACGAAGTAGAATAGAGTTATTCAACAAGTGATAACTACAATGAACAATGGATGGTGTTTGGTGATTTTTCACACTAAAGAAATTAGATTTGACGATACACTCTAGTAGCTCAATGCATCGGAAAGTATACCCCTTCACTTTTCCCACATTTTGTTGGCTGACTCAATTAAACTAATTTAATTTAATTTTAATTTGGCCATTTAGCAGACGCTTTTATCCAAAGCGACTTACAATTACGAATTACAGGGACATTCCCCCTGGAGTAACTGAGGGCTAAGTGCCTTACCCAAGGGCACACTAGTAGTGGTGTGGCTTCAGGCGGGATTTGAACTCACAACCTTCCGATCACAAGTCCAACTCACTATCCACTAGACCACCACTACCCCTACTAAAAAAGTAGCTAACTAACTCAACTAAAATGGATTCAATTAAAATAATCTACCAATCCACACACAATACCCCAGAATGACAAAGTGAAAACAATGTTTTGCTATGACACTCTTAATATGAGCTCAAATGCAAAAATATCATCAACAAATGACTCAGTAAGTTAAATTGAGTCCATCTTAATGCAATAACAATAGCTCATGTAATTTTGGAATTAATATCTTTGTTCTTATAGGTTCTCTGATTTGCATAGGAATCAATTCTACACTGACAACAAAATCAAGGTTTTTGCGAGAAAAGCTTTACGATTAATTAATTGGTAGGAATCATTGATGGACAACTAACAGCATTAAAACTGAAAACAGTAACACCCTTCCTGCCTTGTTTTGGATGGATTATTTGTTTTAACACATTTGTGATTGTGTTCTCTGTTGCGTAATACCTTCCATAATTCATTCCTTTTCATTCTCTTCATCCCTTCCACACCGACAGCAAAAAAAGAAGAAGAAATACAGGAAAGGAAGGAAACATTCCTCTGAAAGCATACCAATTTAGCCTCTGTGGGTCGACACAGCTTAATGAATAGTTTCTGCCGACAATCGCAGAGGACGATGGTTATGGTTCGCTTTTGAAAAAGCCTCTGAATAGAAGAAGAACGCCCGGTCAGGCATCCATTATTTAAGAAACCGACAGCTCTTTAACTGTACCCTTTCTCCTCAGCAGGAACAAAGACACTCATAAATCCTACATGTGCCTTGTCAATAAGCCTCTTGTTAGCTTTACTCTGCTACTTCAAGCACAGGTCGGTCTCTCAGAACCTGAACCTCTGGCCTGTCCCTGGTGTCCCACTAAAGCTGAGACTAGAGCTGGCTGCTGCGACTTGTGCTAGTACATACATGAATTTCAAACAGGCAGCACGGAGACGCCTAATGTTCACTATCAAGGCCCCTCCTTGGCAAGTGGCATTGATGGAGAAGCCATGTCATCTATTACACTTTTCAATTCCGTGAGATGGTGGTGAGGGAGCGCGAAGTGCCTGAGCCCAGTGATTTCATTATGTTGCTCATAGCTCCCATGGTGGAGGAAATGTGAGTTTGAGCCACTCTAATACTTCCTTAGGGGACGAACAGCTCCACTTCTTTGGCACACTAGCTGGATAGGTAGCGCCGGGATACTAGTAAGACTCTGGCCTAAGGGCTCTGGCTTTTTCTTGGTATAACTAAGATGATAGCTATGGCTAGATCTTAAGGACAAATAGCTTGTTAAAAACCAAGGTTTTGACTGACATTTTGTGTAGATCCAGTCATCACTCTGTGCCTCTACCTTCGGTGGAAACTATAATTATGGAAACAGCGGAATTGACTGACTAACAACCACAGCTCTCAGTCCAAGTCCCAGGGTTTCTCGTTCCAAGCCCCTTCTAAAAAGCACTTAGCTTGAAGAGCTTGAGATTGTGGTCAGAGGTTGGTCTAGTGGTGTCTGCGTGGGATCGAAATCCGGTCCCCACTGTGCTTTTGACACACAACTCTATCCGTTAATTGAACAGGGTAGAACAGAATAGAAAAAAGTTTAGCTGAAGAGCATGAGTCATGAGTGTGCCAGGGTGTATGTGACAGGGTCTGGTGAAAAAGTCTCTAAGTGGGGCACAGTCATTCTTTTTTTTTGCAGATTATAAAAGTGCAGATTGTAAGCTTTCAAATTATGTGAAAATTGTTGAAGAAGATATGCCTATTTGAACGTTGGTACACCTCAAACCAAATATCAGAGAAAATTGCTCTGAATCAAAACAGACACGTTTGCCACCATTGTGTTGGTAGCTAGCTAGCAGCTAAGAAAGAACATCGCCATGAACATCTAACTGCATGTTTAGCACATCACAACAGGCTGACATCAACATGCTAAAAACACATAACTACACATACTTGATGACACAGTCCTTGCTTTTGAACATGTCTTAAAATATAAGTTTGCTTACAAGCCATGTATCACTAACCCAGTAGCCTGAAGCAGGACGGCAGATGATACAGTAAACCCAATTCACAAATGATAAGTATTTAGTGATCCTAAAACTGATGTTTGTCATATTGAGTGGGCTATTCAACACTTAAACCTTTGTAATATGAAAAGAAACGGAAAAAGACAAATATGTGTCACATCTGAGTGGTTGCTCTGCTTTATTCAGCACAATGAGATGTGTACACCTCTCAAGCACATAACAAAAGATAAAACTGTCATGCAACCGAGAATCGATTACAGGTAAGGCACAGAGACACTTTTAGCATTTACAGAGCTGATAAGAGCTGACAAAAGAAGGCACATCTAGCGATCACTGTGCAGTACATGTGTATCAAACATCATAGGGAAGCGGGTAGGAAACGTATCAAAGGAAAGTGAGGCACCTTGGGAATATAAGCGAGGAGGGAAAAAGATGGAAAATGATTGTGGTGTCTTTGGTGCCTATCCAAGATGATCCAAGCCTTCCTGGACCTTCCCGAACTGCGTTATTGAACGCATCCAGTGTATTCAAATAGTGGAAGAAGGAGCTGAATATGTTTTGTCAGACAAATTCAGTCTGAAACTATAGTTCCCATAGCAAATGCCAACAATCGCTCTATGAAAACACAAACACACTCTCTCGTACATTACACACACACACACACACACACACACACACACACACACACACACACACACACACACACACACACACACAATATGTGACAGCAGCTGGCGAAAGCAGGAACAAGTCGGCAAACCGACCAAATGTTCAGACTTTTATTCTGAAAATGTTAAATAAATGTCAATGTTGTTGAAAATCAATGACACACTCGCTAGTCAAGCCAAAATATTGCAATGCAATGGATTCGGTTAATAATCCCCACTACTACCTACTTAGTGTAGTGAGTAGTGGGGATTACTCATCGAATCCTTTGCATTGCAGCGTTTTGGCTTGACTAGCGAGTGTGTCATGGAGTGTGTCTTGACTAGCGAGTGTGTCATGGATCACTGAACACTTAATGGTAACAGGAGGTAGCCTGTCTTTGTGTGGATGTGGATGGCTGTATAATGGTAGAAGAGAAGAGGGTTATTTATATAGATTCCAATAGAACAGGTGGGTATTCTGAGGTGCTGTATATAGGTTGTGATCATCATCGAAAGTTAACATGTTCATCTGCCTTCTCTTGTCCACACGAATGTAAAACCCTGCTCAATTAAAAACCTCTTCTTATCCACGGACCCCGATAGGCATCCGAAGTGATATAAAGAGTTTACCTGGATCAATTCTCTTCATCGATATCAATTTTTTTTCACAATTTTGCATGCTATACGATGCCACAATTTTTTTCCCGAGATGGTAAACACGGCCTAAGTCACTTCCAGTTTTCTCCAACTGGAGAATGTGTCTTGTCCGGTTTCAACGCCAAATTTCCATACCATTTGCGGCCAACCCCAAAAAATAAAAAAATTATCTGATACATGAGAAAGGTCAAAGGTCAAAGATGGTGCCAAAATATCTCCAAATGGCCTAAACATATAGGTGTCCGCCTAAACATACCTGTACTAAAACAGGTACAAAGTTGCATTTGCTCACATTACTAGCATCAACTTTGGCACAAGTACTAATAAGACCCTGGAGTACTGATTCCTAGATGATTTGGGCTTGGTTATCAGGTTTCCAAGGTGATATTCACTGTAAAAGCTGTTGATTTTTTAGGCGGAGACTGAATTTGAGATGTTTTATAATGTTCTAGCTCTATTTGCTCTGACACAGTAACATAGATTTTGATTCTGACACTACAGCCACCCCACAGGTGTTAGCTTTCATTTGATAACAATATCATTATGAAGGCCCTTGTGATTGTGGAGATATTCTATATTCACTGTGGGCATGTCATTTCGAGCAGAAAACCAGAAAAATTAGGTGGATAAGAAGAGGTTGCTTTCTATCATAATCGGTCACATAATTCGATATTTGGGTGATATTAAATAAAAGGGTACCAGTCAAATAACTGACACATCACCTATTGACAGTTGAAATACACTGAACAAAGATATAAACGCTTGTTTTTGCTCCAATGTTTCAGAAGACCTAAGACTTCTTCTGTGTACACAAAAGGCCTATGTCTCTCAAATTGTGTTCACAAATGTGTGTAAATCTGTGTTAGTGAGCACTTCTCCGTTGCCGAGATAATCCATCCACCTGACAGGTGTGGCATATCCAGATGCTGATTAGACAGCGTGATTATTGCACAGATAGTAGACAGTAGACAGTAGGCTGGTCACAATAAAAGGCCACTCTAAAAATGTGCAGTTTTATCACACAGCACAATGCCACAGATGTCGCATGTTTTGAGGGAGCGTGCACTTGGCAGGAATGTCCACCAGAGCTGTTGCCTGTGAATTGAATGTTCATTTCTCTACCATAAGCCATCTCCAAAGTCATTTCCAATTCCAATTCCAATTCTCGGAAACGCCTTTGGAGACGGCTTATGGTCAATGTAACATTAAAAAAAAGAAGATTTTTATTAATTACTTTAATTAAAGTCCTCATTAGGGGCATGCCCTGTTTCATGTTGAATTTATATGTATATAGGTCAGGCCAATGGCACTATTATCAACCAATAGCATATTATGAGCAATCTGCTCCTATTGCCTCAACCATTATATATCATAACAGTGGTTTCATTTGATATACAGTAAACCCCAAGGTAACCACAGCATTTTCAATGTGTTTCATTAAGCCTCGAGGACAGCCTCTCTCTCTCTCTCTCTCTCTCTCTCTCTCTCTCTCTCTCTCTCTCTCTCTCTCTCTCTCTCTCTCTCTCTCTTTCTCAATAATCTCTTTCTCAATAAAGCTATTTACTTTGGGCGAAATACAAATGTGTTTTCAAGAGAATGGACAGTCAGCACTATTTCAGCTTGTTAAGTTTCCAACAACAGTGCTTGAAAATCATTGTAGTTGCACTGTGTGTGTGTGTGTGTGTGTGTGTGTGTGTGTGTGTGTGTATGTGTGTGTGTGTGTGTGTGTGTGTGTGTGTGTGTATGTGTGTGTGTGTGTGTGTGTGTGTGTGTGTGTGTATGTGTGTGTGTGTGTGTGTGTGTGTGTGTGTGTGTGTAATCAGAGAAGCAGCGTGAAAGGACACACAGATTGTTTACACCCCACACACCAATCTTGCTGCATCGACAGATCTGGTCTCTCCACACTGCGTCTGCTGGCTAGATTCCATCCTCTTCTCAGGAAATTGCCTTTTATTCCTAATTATCTACTTATTTGGCCAGCACACTCCCCCTTGGTAGACAGTTCACTCAGCATGTTAGTTACCAGATAATATCACTCCAAGGTTGCGATACGAACTACTTCATCAGCTTGGGGTTCTCCGGCAAGTTAACACAAACATCTGTAGATTCAACCAATCAGCATTCAGAAGCCAGGGAACATGCACACACACACACTGTACACACACACTGTACACACACACACACACACACACACACACACACACACACACACTGAGTGTACAGTGTGTGTGTGTGTGTGTGTGTGTATATATACAGTTAGATACATTAGTGTATCTAACTGTATATATATATATATATAACTGTCAAGGGAAAGTGCCACACAGTCAATGACCCTGAACCCTCCTCCACCTCCCTTCACTGTCTCCATCCATTCATCTCCCCCTCCTCCCCCTCCTACCTTTCTTCTCTGGGAGTTTGATAGGCTTTGTGTGAATCAGTTGAGGAGTGTGTGTGTGTGTGTGTGTGTGTGTGTGTGTGTGTGTGTGTGTATATGTCTGTGCACACAAATGTATGGGAAAGGTCAAGCTGTTTGTGTACAGGGCTCACCATAGTGGTGTTATCGGTGTTTGTGTGCACACATGTGCAGTGTGTCCTTGTCCTTGTCCTATATGTCTTCCATTGTCTGTGTAAGAATGCCGTAGTATGGGAAACATCATGAGAGAGAGTGAGAGAGGGAGAGGTAGAGAGACAGAGAGAGAGAGAGGTAGAGAGACAGAGAGAGAGAGAGAGGTAGAGAGAGAAAGAGAAAGAGAGAGAGAGTACTTGATACTTGAACTTCAAATTTGTATAGATTTATCCAGTAAATTGTTATCCTTGTGATTGCAGATTAATACTCAGCTTGAATTTGAATCAGGTACGTATTATGCTAATTGTATTGTATTTCCCTAAACGGTTACAGAAGAAGCTATATCAGACTGGATCAATTAACACTTGAAACTGTTTGTTTATTGTATTAACAAACACTAATGATGATGGGAATGTTCCCTCTACCGATTAATGTGAGTTGTCCTTGACATTGTTCTCCTTATTATTCAGTCTCTTTCCATTTCTTCAGCTTTTTGTTCTGCTTCTCTTTTTCTTTCTCTCTTTCGTGAGCTTAGAATGAGAAGGTTCTATCTCCGTTTAGAATGATAAGGTTCTATTTCCATTTAGGGCAGTTCAGAGATATTGAGAGTCAAAGTTTTTACATCCCATTATGTTTTGTGAGATGGAACCTTTGTATTTTATGAATTACTAACTCAAAAATGTCAACATTTTAAAAATAACACCACACAGGCATTAATGAACACCTAATGGATCAGATTATGTACAAAACTAAATTTTGACAAAAATGGAGATAGAACCTTATAATTCTAACGTCACCCTTTGTCTCTGTCCATCTTGTGTTTTATGTTCCTGTTTGGTCTCTTGCACTCAGACTCCACCCTCCCATAGGAACAGACATGGATACAGGTGGGACATTAACACCTTAGATGGTAATCACTACCTCTGCCCCCCCCACCTCCTAATTTACCCCAGCCAGAGAAGAGAGGGATCTGTCTCACGGCGAGCTCAAATTGAAGTCAACTTGTAGCAGTAATTGCATGGGGATCCAGAGGGACCGGTAGGGGTTTAGAGAGGAACCGGTAATATCATTCTAGATGAGCGATACTGTAGAGTGCCACACATCCATCACACACTGTTATTTATACACTTGTTGCACAGTTTCTCCTTCTACTCGATTCGATGGGCACTCTGCCCAGTTGGATACTGTGCCCTTCCCTAATCACAAACATTCAGATAAAGATTCTCTTCAGTGAAGAGTGAGAACTGTGTACGATAGAGAGGCAACACATTCCTAACCCTAATGCCCTTTTGTAAGGATGGGAATCGATTCCTCTTATCGGATTAGCAGAAACCCTAAATGAAAATGAATGCTGTACAAAATATTTCATCCATTTTAGATGATGACAGACAGACTGTTGCTACAGATAGCTCTGAAGCTACAACCAGCTGCTCATGGTCATTTTATTAATGTTCAAATGTTATGTTCAGATATTATATACTGTGTTCAGAGACTCAAGATGATAAAACAGTTGCGTCGACACTGAAAACCTATGTAGGCCTACTTGGGAATCGATAAAGAATCCAACCAATAAGCAGAATTAATAATGGAATCGGTATCAATAGCATCTTATCAATTCCCATCCTACTCTTTTGTTGTGGTATGCCCCTTTACAGCTTCAAGCAATTGCAATAAGCCTTTATATTATATAATAATAATATATTATTATATAATGTTTCTACTCATTTCAAAACAGCTGTCTGTACAGCTGGAAGACCATCACAGACAGGAGATGGTTCACACACACACACACACACACACACACACACACACAAAGAGAGATTGTACCAACACACACACACACACACACACACACACACACACACTCACACACAGAGACTGTACAAACACACACACACACACACAGAGACTGTACAAACACACACACACACACACACACACACACACACACACACACACACACACACACACACACACACAGAGACTGTACAAACACACACGCGCGGGAACACGCGGGCGCACACACACACACACACACACACACACACACACACACACACACACACACACAGGTTCTCCATCCCCTCAGGTCCAACCCTACATCACCTGCTCTCCCCTCCTCGTCCCCCATTAGCCCTCTGGACCCCACTTATCTGCCCCTGGTCGTCTTTTTTCCTAATCGCTGGCAAGGCTAATTAGTCCCAACGTGCCTCTCAGCTGCTGCTGATGAGAGGAGATTGGAGGAGAGAGGGAGATAAAGAGATGACTTGAGGCTACTGGCTGTTTGATGGGTCCTGGAGTTCTCATACAGAGAGGACATGATGTCCTGCCATTGGGGGGGGGGTGTAGAAATGCAACACCCTCCTTGCTCTTTACTTGCTTTCATGAACAGTAACTAGAATTAAATCATTACAAACACAACACACCAGCAGGGTACTAAACACACGGTGTGGTGAAAGCTAGGGGATTTCCTCCATTCCATCTGTTTCACCACTGTGACAGTGGCTCTGGATGGCTTCATGGCTCAGTGTGGGTCTGGATGGCTTCATGGCTCAGCGTGGGTCCCATTATAATATGGACAGGGAAGGTGAAAGGTCAATGCCCTCTCTGCTGCTCAAGTCAATCTTCATTTGTCATCTAGATTATTTGCAGGCTTCCCTGAGGGATGTGTTGTATGGATGAGTCCCCCTGGAACCATTACCCATTGTCCTCGTAGGGTCAGAGAGTAGGCAAGGCGAGACACGTTCATTTGTATAGCACATTTCATATAACAGGGGCAATTTCAAGTGCTTTACATACAGAGGAGAATAGACATTAAATAGACCACAAGTTTGAAGTTTGGGGAAATACAAACCAACCTAGAAAAGATATGCACATTGCAAAAAAGAGCTATAAGAATTGTACTTCATGCTGGGTATAGAGGTCATACCAATTATTAATAAAATAAAATAAAAGTCAAACTCTGAAATGTTGAGAATTGGTTAAATTCAGAGCTGCACGATTCATGTTTAAAGTAACACAAAATAAGGTCGCTGGCAACTTACTAAAATTGTTTTGTTCATGAGCAGAGATAGGGGTTGTAGTCTAGGAGGGAAATTGAATGTAGAACAGCCTGTTGTCCGTGCAGCGCTCAGGGGCAGGTGCATCTCAGTTTGTGGGGTGTCCATTTTGAATGGCCTTGATGTAACAATGAAAACAAGTAATACTATTGAGTGGTTTGGAGGGATATAGGTTGGAGGAGCTTGAGAATGACGTGAACTGGTATTTTTGTGGACATTTGGTTCCTGGTTAGCTATAGTGGATAGCCATATTATTATAGATATTGATAGATAATCTATTGCGTAAAGGTATGATATTGTGGGGAAGGGGCAGGACCAGGTGGGTTTTGTTTCTTTCTGTCTTTTATCGAACAGGGCAATTGCCGACTGTTGCTTCCATGTCGAGGAAGATATATTTTATTTCAATTTATATCTTATTTTATTTGTATTTTTATTTATTTTTCGGGGTTTGTTTTTGTTGTTGAAGATTTGTGTGTTTTTGTGGTTGAAATGTTCGAGATAAATGGAGAAGCAAATCAAATCAAAATGTTTGGTACAACTGGGTTATAGCCACAATTATTTATACAATTTATTAATTAACTATTAAATTAACTGGGTTAACTACACAATATCCACCATTTCTAAATTCATTCTAAATTCATTGTTTAGTCTGCTTGAAACCACCTAGAGAGAGTACACTGTTTCCCTCCCCCTACAAGCCTGATAATTGTTCAAATTCTCCAGTAGAGATGGGACGAGGGGGAGAACATGCTGCCCCGGTATGAATAGATCTAAAGGCCCCATGATATATGAGGGACATCACCCTTTACACTTAGAAAAAGCCTACGACTGCCTTAACAGGACGGGAAAGGGGGGCGACGTGGGACGCCTTAATACTACGCACTTCTGCAATATGTTCATGAGTGCATGGTCAAGACAGGGAAACATTTGTGAACAGGACTTTACTTGCGCATGTTGGCGGGGGGGGGTTCAAGGATACCAAACAAGGGCTGTGTTTATGCCTCTGTTTTTATACTTGTTAATCATCTTATTTTTTGTGATTTTTTTAGTCCTTTTGGTGTGCTGCACATTTTCATTTCCTTTTCGGCGGTGTTCCATGGGTAGGCTCCTTTAACTATTATACATCTTTGTTTTGCATTTGTTTTAATCTTTGTTTTCATAAATATACATATTCCTCTGAGTTCGTAATTAGTCTGTCTAACTTGGAACAGTCTCTGGATAAAGTCTGGAAGCATCTTATATATTTTTTTTACTTTGTAGAAATACTTGTGCCATTTTGAAGTCCACCAATTCTTTAAATTTGAGATCATAGGGGTTTATGAATAATTTGTTAGTTGGGTCTTGATAGGCAGCTCTGTTTATTTACGGTAATAGCATTCTACTTACTATTTTACTCCCAATTTCATTGGTAAAAATGTTATCTATTAAAGGAGCACTGTTAATTGTTATTCTAGTCGGTTTTAAGATTGTAGGAAATACACATATACTGTACATTGTGTCCATGATGTCTGTAACATTTTTTTTTGTGTTCATTTGGGTTCAACAAATCTATATTTAAGTCCCCTCATACAAAGACCGTCTTTCTGTCATTTAGTTTATCATACATATCAACCATCATATCTTTGAATGTGTCAAGACAGGATCCTGGAGTTCTATATACACAGCGTATTATTATCGTCTTAGATTTCTCCATATTTTATTTCTACAGTGACACAATCCATAATGTTTTCTTTTGAATTGTTCCTCTGTGTAGTGTGTCACAGTTGCAGACGGTTATTATTGCTGTAGAAGTGGATCGCTGTTATTATTGTTGTAGAAGTGGTCGATGTTGTTCTCAATGTCATACATTTTGTCCTCTGTAAAGTCAAAGGTTTTCAAAGTTCAACTCTTCATAGTTTTTAGGTGCAGCTGGATTATAATTCACACAGTCCAGTGATCCCATTTCTCCAAACTCATCATCATTTATATCGTTTAGTGGAAATGAATAATCCTTGTCCATTCCCATTTTGACAGTCATTGTCTGTTCAAGTATTTCCACTCAGATTTGAGTCAATTGTCTGTTCAGGTATTTCACAGTCATTATTTGTTCTCTCACCATAATCCCTTTGGAGGTTTCAGGAGATCCATTGGGCCTAATCATCACTTTACAGTTTCTTGTCTAAATGCCTTGCAATTTGTTTTGCTTCCTTAGAATGCGTGACTGCCAGGCAATTTCAGTAAACCTGTAGCAGACATGTTTGGAAAGGTGGGGGCTCACCCCATAGATATCTGCTTTTAGATTAGAGGCACCGCTGAAGGGACACTCGAAAGCCGACACAGACGAAGAAAAAGGAAATTATGCTGCAGATGCAGCCGCTAAATCAGGAGGGGGTGGCTGTGATGCAGGAGGTAGAGCCGCCATCTAATGATCGCAAGGTTGGCAGATCGGCGGTTCGAGCCCCGGCAGGCCACATGTCAGAGTGTCCTTGGGCAAGACACTGAACCCCGAATTGCTCCCAGGGCCGGCGCCTTGTATGGCAGCTTGCCACCATTGGTGTGTGAATGTGTGTGTTGGTGAATGAGAAGCCATTGAAGCGCTTTGGATAAAGGCGGTATGTAAGCGCAGTCCATTGATATGTCCCCAGAGAACATCAGCTGGTCTCAATCCAGCTAGACAAACCTAAATGCTCTGTACAGACTATAGATGACATACAGGGGGCTGCCTCCCCCCAAGAAAGGTCAGTGTGGGTAACAAGGGGGGTGACGCAAAGCATGACGGAAGAATAGTGGCCCGTGCAGGTCTAATTAATGTTATTGGTGCTGAGGCACATGGTCCCACTCATGGGTCGGTGCGAGACACTTGGGCGCTGATAATGAGAAATTTGGTAGATGGTGATGAGGATGTTTACAAGAGGTGTATGCAAACGCTTGAGTTAGCACTGTTATTGGTGACTGTTTTGTTAAATGAAAAAATCTGGCTATGTCTATGCTCACTGCCCTCCTCATCTCTGCCACATTGTTGATCCTGTTTGATCCTGTTTGGCTATCCCTTGCATTATAGGCCTGACCCAGCGACTGATTACTGCGGCCCTAACCAAGGTTGATGTTGGTACACAGAGACAATTACAAATGCTTATTGCTGAACAGCAGCAGTCACTGTTGGAGGGTGAGGAGATCATGGATCATGATACAGGAGTTGAAGATCTGTTGTAATTATGGAGGTTTGTGAAGGAATGGTGTAAATAAAGGCATTTGCGGTCTACGACCCATCTCACCATTTCTGGCTACAAATTCTCTGTAATGGTCATAATTTTGTTTAATGACCAAAGGGGGGATTTGTTGGGAATTTGTATTAAAATCACTAGAAGTGATAAATCATGTACTATGTGCTCATTTAAATAATATGTGAATGCGGTCAGTTGAGAACAATAGGAAGGTCACGCAAAGCCAAAAGAGAGGTTCTGTTTTTG
>NC_137678.1:47171091-47183591 GCF_963989245.1 Nansenia antarctica
TGCAGGATGTGGCTCATTTGTTGGTTCCCTCATTGAATACTTTGCTAACGATATAAGTACGTTTTTATTTTGTATGAAGACAAACAATGTCTGTGTATTGTACCTGTAGTCTATATAGCAGTGTTTTTGATGACTTTTAATCCAACCAATAAGATCTTTTAGGCGATTACAATACACTTGGACATCATCATCAGTGTTGGCATTGGTATCATGTTGTTAGGGGTCACATGAAATTATTGATGTCATTTTGGGGTCACGAGACAACAAAGAATTGGGATCCCCTGCATCAAGTCAACTCATGTTCCTTCATTGTGTCTCTCGACCCCAGGCTGTCCAGTGAGGAGGAAGTACCCCCAGGGAACCTCTGACCTCACATTCCCCTGCAAGCTCATCATGGAGGAGCAGGGTGTGACCTCAGACGATGATGAGAGCTCGATCGAGCAGCAGGAAGAGCCTCACTGTAAGAAGCTGCTTCCTGACCGCTCCAGAGCCGCCCGCAACCGAGCCAACAAGAAGCTGGTGCACTTCATCAAGCAAGGCAAAGTGGACAAGCACCTCCTGGTGAGTAAGGATGATGTGTAACTGAAGTTGATATATATTATTATAGAATTATTAGATTCTAGTTTGAGCACATTTATACAGGGGTCATAGGGAAGAGCACGAGTGGATGTTTTCTTTGCGCACTCACAATCTGTCAGGATATCTACTGTGTGTGCTTCCCAGCCAACCAAGTATTAAGGCCAAGTCCCCCCCCCCCCCCCAGGCTGTCATCAGCGGCGAGCAGCCATCCAGACTGGCTGAAGTCTTTCCTCAAGGTCACCCGCCTTAAGGGACACGTGGTGGACACCTACCTGGAGGATGAGGAGCAGCTGGACCAGGTGTATAGCTACCTGCTGAATATCTATAAGAGTGCTCCACATACCACCCCCGATCTGGCTCACGTGTCTGACCCCATCCGCTTGGTCCTCGATGTCCTCTTACCTGAGGTAGGTCAGGCCTACAGGCACCACGTCCTGAACTAAGTGGAATTCAACATCAGTTTTTGTGAAGATCCCCCTTTTCTTAGGTTAAACAAGGTTGATGTTTTCTTCTTGTGCAGGCCGTTATCTATGCTATCGCTGGAGTGGACCAGGTTTCATTGGCAGAAGCTGAGGACAAATACCTAAAAGGGCACTGTTTAAGTAAAAGGTAACATATTACATATTAGGTGAAACCTGAATGTTATCATAATGGAAACTAGTGTTATGATACTGTGTTACGGTACACACATAAACACGACCACTCCCCGCACATCACACACAAGTGCTATCCAACTCCTGTGCAATATTCTGCTGAATTTATATATTGTATTGTATATTTTTCTTGCCTAAAAGGTATATATTTTTTTTAAATATATTTTATTTTCTGTTTTATACACAAGACAAACTAACTAACAAACAAACCACAAGCTGCCAGGCATACGTCTAGTATGATTTGGTTCAAAGCAATTCCCAAAATGCAACATTGTCAGGTATTACAAGGATACAACAAAATAGTACAAGTAAAATAAAAATAAATAAAAAGGAGTACAGGCTTGCATCACTACAGGATATAATCAACAATTCTTTACATTTTTAGATAATCAATAATTGGACCCCATATGTTCAAAGTCCCCCCCCCAGAGAAAGTATCTCATACAATTGTACTTGTATAAGCGGAATGACAAATAAATATCTATGTTGTAATGTATGTAACCTTTGACTTGCCTTCGAAGTAATAGTGCTTGTCCTGTTCCGTTGCAGAGAGAGGGAGGAGTTTGACTTGATGATCGAGCAGCAGATGAGGATGAAGGCGATCCACCAGCATCCTGCACATTGAAAATCTAAATGGTGGAATTTGTGCCAGAGAATCCTCTCTGTGCCAAAGGGTCGATTAAATTATTATTGGCTATTTGGCTCATCAACTAGTTGGTCTGGCGAATGGCGTATGGACCAAACGACAAAGCATACCTGGTTAATGTACTCTCATTAAATGCTGTTCAAAGCATTGTCCTTTTTGTACATCAGTGTATTTTATTCACCGTAATAATTTGTTAATGTGATTAATTAATCATGTGATAATGTGATTAAAACCACCTCTGTGTGGCCTTGGATGGTCCAGTGGTCTCGCACCACGGCCTACAGTGCACATCTGCCCATATTGGCATTCGAATCCAGCCAATAAAGAGCTGATATGCCCTCTCCTCCTTACTCTCCTCGTTACTGTCTCTCTTCACTGTCTCTATCCAGTAGAAATGAAGTTAAATGTAAGAGTGGGACTGCGCCACTTTTTAATTTTTTGGGGGACTGCGCCGTTTTTTTATTTTTATGAATTATGAGCCGAATAATAATTTAGTTCTGTTTCCTGTCTGCTGTGCGTTATTTTAACAGTCTTGTAAGATTAGGTGTTCCGGTCCTACGGTGATGTTCATGCCCATGTCATGTGCCTTACTACTGGTTTAGGTGTATGAAAAGTCATGCCGTGTATACAATCATACCAATTCAATAAAGCTCTCATTCTCAGAGCGAATTACGTGTGAAATTAGCATGCTAGCGGGTGTTTTCATATAAAATGTTATATATTATATAGCTGACTAGTGAGCCTGCATCAACCTTAATGCTATTCAAGTGCAAGAAGATTACAATTGTCTTCGCAGTTTAAGATGCACCACCCTTCCACTTCCCTCTCACTTCAAGCCCCGTGCTTTCATCCCCCTCAGAGGGGACGCATGCACAGGTCTCTGCATTCATCTCATCCTGTATCCTGAATCTAGCTACCCCCCCCATTCGCACACCCAAACCCCCCCATCCCGTCCCCCCTCCCCACCCCCATCAAAGAAAACCCAGAACACTCTCTCATCCAACAAGGACACGGTCATCCAGCAAGAGATAAGCACCTCTGCTATTCCTACACGGATTACTGCTAGACAAAACAATTACAACTATCCCTCAGCACATCCTGTACGTAAATCAAGGCTAATAACTGTTACCCGTGAGACAACTGTGTATTCAAACTGTGATGCAAAGTTCATGCAGCTGAAATTAGCTCTTTTTAATGTCAGAGCTTTGAAAAAGAAATCATTCTTGATTAATGACCTGATAACCAAGAATAAGCTAGATTGTATATTTTTAGTCGAGACATGGTTAACCAATACCGAAGGTTTAGGGACCATAATAGAAACCTGCCCCCCAAACTATAATTATCAGCAGTCAATTAGACAAAACAAGAAAGGAGGAGGCATTGCAGCTATTTATTCAGCTAAACTTGTTTTCAAGGACATTGACCTGGGTGAAGTCACATCATTCGAATATTATGCTCTTGAGCTCAAAGCAGAAATATCAGTCCTTATCATTACAGTATATCGACCACCAAGATGCTCATTATCAGTATATTTTCAGAACTGATCTCAACTGTCGTCACTAGATTTGATAGATTAATCTTGAATGGAGATTTGAACATTCACATTAATAAGAAGGATGACCCCAAAAGTATAGAGCTCTTGAACCTACTGGACAGTTTTGGACTTACACAGCACATACATCAAGCTACGCACCAACATGGCAACACCCTGGACTTGGTAATAACAAGAGGGCTGAACATTGATAACGTATCAGTACATGAAATGCCTGCTATCTCTGACCATTACTGTGTGTTTTTTGATACTAACCTAATCTTAACAAAGACTAGAATACAAACGGTAGTTCAAAAAAGACTCTTAGACACCAATGCTGAAACACAGTTTTCTAACATTATGAGATCAATTGAGCCATGCAGCGACGAATTCTCTCTACATGAGATGGCCCTAAATGTACACAGTACACTATCAACTACGTTAGATATTGCTGCACCCCTAAAGGTTAGGAAGCGGGCAACTGATAGAATCTCCCCTTGGTTGAGCAATACCAGTGTTAATGACAGCAAGAGGAAATGTCGGGCAGCTGAAAGAAAATGGAGGAAGACTAGGCTCACAGTCCACTGTGATATTTATAAAGACACGATGACTGCCTACAACAAAACAATACGCCTTGCTAGAAAGGATTACTTCTCCATGATTATTACAGAAAACGCTAGTAACTCTAGAGTGTTATTCTCTACTATTGACAAGCTAATCAACACTGCCCCGCCCCCTGCAGCCGTCAGCAACAAAATGTGAAGAGCTTGCGCTGTTCTTTAATAATAAAATAACATCTATTAGAGCCAGCATCACCCCTGACGCAAACATAGTCGACCTCAGGAAAACAAAAGCAGCAACTATGAGTGAATTCACCTGTATCACACTACTGGACCTCTTGGTCTCTAAATCTAATTCCTCCACCTCCTGCCTTGACCCTATACCAACAGCATTCTTCAAGCGGGTGTTTGATAGTGTCTCAAATCATGTGCTGAAGATCATAAATACGTCGCTTCAAACAGGCATCTTCCCAGATGCCTACAAAACAGCTGTTGTAAGACCGCTATTAAAGAAACCCAACCTCGACGCCGATGCACTGAAAAACTACAGACCGATATCTAACCTCACATTCATTAGTAAGATACTTGAGAAGGAAGTTTCACTACAAATAAACTCCTTTCTGAAAGAAAATAATGTCATGGAGGAATTTCAATCAGGTTTTAGAACATATCACAGCACTGAAACTGCTCTTACTAAAATAGTGAGTGATCTCAGACTAAACTCTGATGCTAATAAGGTCTCAATTCTCGTCCTATTAGATCTAAGTGCAGCGTTCGATACGATCGACCATGATATCCTAATCAATCGTCTCGAAGAGTTAGTTGGTCTTTCTGGCAGCGTGTTAAATTGGTTCAGAACATACATTACAGGGAGAAAGTTCTATGTCAAGCTTGGAGATCATGGGCCCTATTATGCACTTCATAAGTCTTAAGCAATAAGACGAGGCAGTAGATCTAAACTTAAGACGTGGAGGCGTAGTCAAGGCCACTTTGCTATTATGCGTGCGGTAGTGGGCGCCTAAAACCCGGCGCTAAGCCCAGAAATTAGTCATGGGTGTGTTTTGGGCGTCTTCTCAATCAACCCAATCAGCGTGCCAGGTGCCATTCCCTTTAAGAACCGGCTGCGTTGAGTCTTTAGCGCTATGCTATTAGGGAAGTCCTAAGAAGGAGGTCAGCGCGCTTCTGTGCAGAAGAAAGTAACAAGCTCGTGCATGAGGTCAAGGCTCGTCAGTTCGCAATCTTTGGAACGGCGCGAAATCCTCCCCGAGCCGAGGTGGTGAAACAGGCGTGGGAAGCGCTCGTGTTTGAAAACGTGCATGAAGTCTAGCGCCTAAGAACTTTTCAAACCACTTCTTAGTGCTAGGCGCAAAGTCAGATCGCATAATAGCAGGGGCGCCTAACGCACTTCATTAACATATGAACAGTGATGCCGGTAACGCGATACTAAGTATCGCGATACTCTAATCTGATTACTTTTCCCAGTAACGACTATTCTATCGCGATACTATTTCCAAATCAGTAATCTGATTAAAGTTACTTATTCGAGTGACTGTGCGTTACTATTGCGTTACTACCTCATAACTTAGGCTAAATGCAGTATTTCTTTGTAATGTTCGATAGTAAACAAACATTTATTGCTTTTCTCGCGTCTTGGGGAGTGACGTCAGTGATCACGTTTTCAACACGAGGTGCAGCAGAATCGCTCACGTGTATCACCACGCTGATTGCACAGTGTAAACAGAAGCGTATAATGGAGCGAGAACAGAGATATGCGTTAAATAGCTGGAAATATAGGGATTATTTTGAGTTTGTGTCAGCAAAGGATGACAAGAACATAAATGTTCGTTGTACACTCTGTGCTGGCAAGAAAATATTGTCCTGTGGTAAAAGCCTGAATGGTCAGGGTAGGTTTTAGGTTTTGTGAAACCCCTCCTTGCTAGTTACTGTTAAGGGGAGGCTACCCCCCCTAGACTTTGCCAATAGGCAAAAAAAGAAAGAAAATAGATATCACTATGAACACATTCCCAGTTTGTTATGTACATAAAAACTATGAAAAAATGTATTGCAAGTTTTCTGAATTTATTATTGTTTATGTTTATTATGCAAATTAGATGCTAATTGGACCCAAATCTCCAGGATCACTCACACCATCATATTTGTCAAATTTTTTTATTTTTTATTTTATTTATGTTGACACATAAGAAAACAAACTTTGCACACAGCAGATTGTGTCTATGTCCTCGTATCAGCCCATACATCAGGAAATACTGTCCATAGTCATAAAAAAATCTATTTTCGCCATGGTTTTGGTATAAAATGTACTATAAACAGGGCTATGAATGATATATCATCAAACTCTTGTGTGCAGAGAAGCAGAATATGGATAGGAAGAAATGTGGAAAGTTTGGTCTGTTTTGGTGCAAGGAAAATCCTTGTGTGTGGACAAGTGTGTGGACAAACACATAAAAACAAATTTTCGGGAAAACAGACTCAAAGTTTTGTATTGTGAAATATGAAACATTTTTATTTGAAACTGCTATTCACAAACACAAAACCTAATCAAACCATTAGCAATAAACATCCTAAACACCTGACTGATAACTGAATAACATAAACTGAACAGAAATGCACACAGGCTACAAATAGTGGCTGTTATGGAATAGAAAGTGTCTCCCTCTCTCACAAACCTCTGGCACCACCATGTAATCAGCACACAGAACTACAGCCAGCCAGCCAGCCACACACACACACACACACACACACACACACACACACACACACACACACACACACACACACACACACACACACACACACACACACACACACACACACACACACACACACACACACACACACACACTTGTGTCAAGCCTAGTTACAGAACCTGGTACTGGTGTGTGAGCACATCTGCCTCTCCTGTGTGTGAGAGAGGGACAGAACCTGGTACTGGCGCCGCAACCGAGTCGGGGCTCGGATATGTGTTCGGCGGGCCCGAGCCGATTCAGGAAATATTAGAACGGCGTCTGTGGCTCGTACGGTTGCGACGCAGCGGTACTTTGACCTGAAGTGCCTAGGCCGAGAAGCCTGAATTTGAGTTATTTTTAAATGCTTTTCGGTCAGCGCGGCCGTTCCGAGGCGCAGAGACGCACCGTTTTCGACGAGGTCATTCGTAAGGGGCTTGGCACCCGTACTCTGTCGAGTTTTTTCTGCTAGGCGCGACCGAAGATGTTCGACATTTGTGAAAACCAGACCTCTAGCTCACTCAGGAGGGGAGTTATGAATTCTGGCCACAGGAGGCCATACAATGGGCTAGAGACTTGAAATCACTTTTGTCTGAAAGCTGGCATCCCACTGATGGTGTGTGTCTTTTTCTGTTCCCCTGGCTACATAGGAAGTGTCCCAAAGGTGAGCCTAAAGTTCAGGAGGTCGCCAATGTTAAACGGCTGAGTGGGGAGGGGTAGTGAGTGACTAAATTGAGCGCTGTTTGGTGATACATTGGGCTAGAGACTTGAAATCACTTTTGGCTGAAAGCTGGCATCCCACTGATGGTGTGTGTCTTTTTCTGTTCCCCTGGCTACATAGGAAGTGTCCCAAAAGTGAGCCTAAAGTTCAGGAGGTCGCCAATGTTAAACGGTGGGTCACAGTGATTGACTAAATTGAGCGCTGTTTGGTGATACATTGGGCTAGAGACTTGAAATCACTTTTGTCTGAAAGCTGGCATCCCACTGATGGTGTGTGTCTTTTTCTGTTCCCCTGGCTACATAGGAGTGTCCCAAAAGTGTCCCTAAAGTTCAGTAGGTCGCCAATGTTAAACGGCTGAGTGGAGAGGCTAGTTCCGCCTTCCGCGTCACATGGGACACGACAACCAATCACATTCGAGAATTTTCGCATCAACCAATAGAATCGCGTATTCTAAAAGAATGCAACCTATCTATTTTAGTGATTGGTTGCTGATACAAGGGGCGTTGTAAATTTTGGAAGCGGCCATTTTGAGCACAAGAAACACATCTTTCAAACAAGGCCAGGCTTGATGTATTTCAGACAGCAGCCGTTTCGGTAACGCTGTGCGTAAACTACTAACTTTTGGCGAATTTATGAGGATTTTACGGACGCATGCACCACAATCAAGTAAAATAAACAACCAAATGTGTTTTTGTCGACGTTGTATTGTCACTAATATGAAAGAAAACATGTTTAGGAGGCAAAAGAGCAACTCATCTCAAAATCGGGGAAAAATGGGAAATTGCGTTTTGAGGGGGGTAGCCCCACTTAAATAAAGATTATATTTATTTTATTGTTTAAAAACAAGTATTTATGTTGGGTGAGGCAAAGAAAGACTCTTTATTTTGTTGTTTTAAGTTATTGTTTAAAGTTTAATTATGTAATTTAAGTTACTGTTAAAATAAAGTGAGTTTTGGCAAAACCAGTTTTCATTTTTATGTTGCGGGTGGGGGGGGGGGGGGGGGGTCGGGTGCCTAGGCAGCTGCCAATAGTAACTAAAAAAGTAACTAGTAATCTAACTTAGTTACTTTTAAAATCAAGTAATCAGTAAAGTAACTAGATTACTTTTTAAAGGAGTAATCAGTAATCAGTAATCAGAATACTTTTTCAAAGTAACTGTGGCAACACTGCATATGAACACTCCCACAATGAGTAATATATGCACGGGAGTCTTACGTCTTATGTGTGGGCGCCTAGGGACACCTGCATAATAGCAGTAGCGCGTATGAAGCGCATAATAAGGGTGGTGGTAGGTCTTAACCTAATTAAGACTTAAGACGGCAAGTTAAGAAGTGCATAATAGGGCCCCATGTGTCTGAGAAATATGACAGCGATTTCGGAGTCGCACAAGGGAGCTGCCTTGGTCCACTACTATTCTCACTATACATGTTACCACTCGGTGGTAAATTCACTTCATGTTCTTAGTCCTGTTGTAAAGCACTTTGAGCTGCATTTCTTGTATGAAAGGTGCTATATAAATAAAGCTTTACTTACTTACTTACATTAATCTGCTGCGGTAGTAAACACAGCGCAGTAGAATGACGTCACAGGCGGTCAGATTTTGGCCCTAGTCTGGAACGCACGTCGAACGTTCGAACGATTAGCAAACGATTAGCAAGAGCGTTTGAACGATTAGGCCGTTGATGGCCCTGCCAGGATTTGGCAGCTGCCAGGTTTTGGCATGACGGCTCCACCACTAATCCAACAGGAACAGTAGCCGTAGGGGGGCTAGCAAGGCTAGTAGTAGCCCTAACATTCAGGCAGTAACGTGCAATATTTCAACTTCTTTTCAAATGATTGGTCACTAGAATCCCTTCCAACAAAATGAAAAACACATTATTGTTTCTAAATTTTAATGTCTTCATTTAATATAAAATATAGAAGATGAATAATAATAATTATTATTATAATTATTATTATTATTATGATATATATTATTATTTTTTTTATATCTGGCCGCCAGTTGGGGGGGGGGGGGCACTGTCATGCCAAATCGTGTACAAATCTTACCGGGCCATCAACGGCCCATCAAAATCTAATCGTTCGAACGTTCGACGTGCGTTCCAGACTAATGGGCCATAATCGCACGTGAGTGGGCGTCACCATAGTGACGGGCCTGAGGAGAAGAAACATGCAACGAACAATAAGTCAAATGTTTAAGAGAAAGGAGAGAGATAAAGAAGCAGATAATGTGGCTAAAGTTAGAAGGAGAGAGCAAATTGAGGGCCAGAGGGGGGAGGCAGAACCTCTGCAAAATGAAAACCCACCCTCAGATGCAAACACAGGTGATGATGCTAACTTACCAGAGAATGGACATGAAGTTAGCTTACTAGCAAACTAGACAGTGGCTTACTCAGAACACAGTCTGTGTGCATACAGTACAACCTTTTGTATGTATCCTACACATTGTAGGGTACATTTTGAGATATTTTATTTTACTAATAATCTGTTCATTAATTTATCTGCCCACTGTTCTGACAATTCAAAGACAGAGACTGTTTGACTGTCTTTTGATGAATTTAGTTGTAAATGTTATTCTAATGTAAAACAGTTGAAGGCCAGAGGGAGGAAGAGGAGACTCAACAAGAAGCAGCAGGTCCCTCTCCCTACTCAGAAGAAAGAACAGGCGATGCTGCTAGCCCTCCTACTGCTTACCCTAATGTATGGAAAGAAGAACAGTATAAACAGTGCAAGGAGAAAAATGAATGGCTGCATGCTGAAAATGGAAGGCTAGGCTGTAGCCCATGCCATGATGTAAAAGATCTGGGTGTCATGGCATCCCGTGGGGTCAACATAGCTACTCAGTGGGCTGAGGGAAAGATAGCCCCAAGTGGTAATTCAAGGGAAGTACAGCTTTCATCACTGCGGAAAAAGATCCATGAGCACAGGAACTCCACAGCGCATACTGAAGCTGTCAAGATTCTTCAGACAGCAAATAAAGACATACTTCTGAACTTAAACGCCAGTAGTCAGGAGTCTGCATTTGAGTCTACTGCCAAAGTATTCATGACAGCATACTATGTGGCCAAGAATAACAAGCCTTTCACAGACTTTGAGAGTCTGATTGACATGCAGCAAGTAAATGCTGTTAGCTTAGGGCGTGTTTTGCACAGCAAAACAGTCTGTGTTGATATAATTGAGCATGTGTCATCACAGATGAAAAAGGAACTTCTGAAAAAGATAATAGAGGCCAACTGTAAAATCATAGTATTGGCTGATGAGTCGACCAGTGTCGGGCACAAATCAACACTCATTGTGTTTCTGAAGGCTAGTGTTGATGGAGACATGGAGCCCATTGCCTTTCCATTAGACCTGGTTGAGCTGGATAGTATGTCTGCTGCTCATATCAAGGAACAGATTATGGGTTGCTTGCTTAAGAACGGCTTCACTGTTGAGTTGCTGAGGGAAGTCCTCATTGGATGTTGCAGTGATGGGGCCAGTGTCATGCTGGGAGTGAAGTCAGGTGTTGGGAAGTTGCTCCAGGATGACTTCCCAGGCATCCTACTATGGCACTGCCTCAATCACAGACTGGAGCTTGCTGTGGACCAGGCCCTGGATGTGACGGGGGGAACAAAGGACTTCCAGGCATTCCTTGACAGCATATATTCATTATATAGCCAGTCACCAAAAAACATGCGGGAGCTGAGTGAATGTGCTCACAACCTAGACATTGCCCTCAGGAGGATCAGAAAAGTGTTCAGTGTTCGCTGGGTAGCTTCTTCATGCAGGGCAGTCTCTGCAGTTTGGCAGTCTTATCCAGCCTTGGCACAACATTTCCATGAAGCATCAGAGGATAACACAAGGGACAGCAGAGACAGGGCCAAATTCAAAGGTCTGCTTTCTAAGTTGTGCTCCATCAACTTCCTGAAAAGTCTTGCAGTGATGGCAGATGTTCTGACTGAACTTAAGAACTTGTCAGAGATTCTTCAGGACAGTCAGACCACGCTCCCAAAGGCCCATGACAACATGACAATCTATATCAAACGCATAGAAAGCCTCAATCGCTACCCAGGACAACATGCAGTTGAAGCCAGCCAAGCAGAGGAAGTGATGGAATTCAAGGGAGAGGAGTTAAGAGTTGGCAGGTCTCCCATCATTAACTCTGCTCAGTTCATCCAAGCAGTGGTAGACAATATGAAAGAAAGACTCTTCACAACCACAGCAAACAGAGCACAGGCCAGTGTTGCAGCCAACCGAAAAGAGGCGTACAATAACCTTATCAAACACATGGCAGTCCTCAACCCTGACAACTGGGACCACGACAATCCTCGATTTGGAGATAATGAGGTGAGGGCTTTGTGTGATGTCCTACAACTGAATGGACAAGAGGCCCACCTTGGGTTCACTGAATACAAAGCAAGTGGAGGAAGAACCATTCCTAAGAGGATGAAGAAGTTGCTCATGGCAGTTGACACACTGTCTGCAAGCAATGCTGACTGTGAACGGGGGTTCAGCACAATGAACAACATCATAACTGAGTATAGGAGCAAACTGACAACAAGAAATGCAGCAAATCTCCTCTTCATCAGCTCTGTGGGACCTCCATGCAGACAGTGGGATCCACTGCCTTATGTGAAGACTTGGCTAGGCAAAGGAAGAAGAGCAGCCCACTCAACAAGTTGACTCGCCAATACACAGAAGACAAGGATAACTACTTCAGCCCTCTGTGGAAAATGTGGAAAAGTGTTTTAAGTGTTCCCACTTTCCCAGGGACCTAGATCCTGGATGGAAATTAATGAACCTCAGTTATTGGGAAGAAACACTTGAGTTACCCAGTTTGTGTTTAAAAAAAATCTGTTCAAAAAGGAGACTTGAAGAGACACATGATAGTTCACACAGGAGAGAAACAATTTAATTGTTCAGTGTGTGGTAAATGTTTTGCTCAAAAAGGAGAGTTGCAATCACACATGATAGTCCACATAGGAGAGTCTACGTTATAGAGTCTGAGTTATGAGTCTGTTATAATGTTTAAATAAATAATTTAAAAATTATATTATTATTATTGTCAAGTGTTTCTAATTTCAACA